>NW_021318775.1:2344239-2457427 GCF_001605985.2 Dendrobium catenatum
AAATTAAATAAAATAAATACTTTTCTCATTATTTAAAAAAATAAAAAATATATAAACAATGTATATATTTTAAAGCGAAAATTTCAACTTGTTGTTTAGTTCCACTTTGGAGGTTTGTCTTGTTTTGTTTATATTGCTTTTCTTATTTTCATGAGTTAAAGAGTTCAAATGAGGTAGTGGGATCATGTGAGTATGAATTGTTATTGTTTCATTGATACATAATTATTATAAAATTTCAGCTCATTATTAAATAAAATTAATATTTAATTAAATATTTTATATTAAATTGGATTATTTAAATAGATTATGAGTTGAACCGGGCAATTCTTAAAAGTTGGGATCTGTTCAACAGTTGAACTACGGTCGGTTCACGATAGAATTGCCCGATCTATCATGAATGAGAAATAATACAACCATCCAATGCTCTTCTTAGCTATATGCCAAAGTGGTATATTATGAGGCTTTTAAATGGCAGGCATAATATATTTACAATTTATTTCTTGTTTAAATCTTGAGCAAGTTTCTATAGTGCAGTTTATATGACTTTTAATGTAATCTACTTATAGATTTGCAAGCTTTTGGTGTTTTGAACTATTTTTGCTCTGGTTTTTCTTATTTTATTCAACATCAATATCTGTTAGTTTTAACAATTCAATATCCCATTTGTGCTTCTGCTACTCTTCTTTGATTTCTTTCTAGGTTTCTTCAGTTTGATTCTACATTTGTTTGATCTGTTTTTGTGGATCGAGTACACCTTCAGATGCTATAATGTTCACAAATGTTTTGAAATTATGAAATTTGAACTCTAAGATTTGCTTACTAATTAGAACTTTTATGCTTTGTCTTTCATAAGTTATTAGCCTGGGCTTTCTTTCTGCATGTTTTCCACAGTATTAGACTTCATTTGGGACGGTTTTTTTATTACTTCTTGAAGCAGCTTTTTAGTATAAAAATTAAAATTCTTATAGTAGAAAGTTGCTTCATCAAGCAATAAAAAAGCCGTCACAAACGAAGCCTTAATCACTTGAGCAACCAGCAAGTTCAAGAATTTTAGGAGGAATATGGAGAGGCTATGATGATTGTTTAAGTAATTATATTCATTTAGTTGATAACAATAGCAAATATATTTTCAATTCTTTGATAGCTGACAGGCTATTAAGCAGGGCAACACTAGAGAGTTAGAACTTTAAATTTTAATTGAGTCTGCAATCCTATTATTAGTTATATGCCTAAGTGGTTTATTATGATGCTTAACAAATTTACAATTTAGTTCCTGTTTAGAGTTTAAGCATGTTCTGATAACGGTAGTTAATATAGCGTTTTAGGTTTCGTTTGGGACAATTTTTTGTTGCTTTCTAAAACAAATTTTTTTAGAATAAAATTTTTTTGAATTAAAAATTTTTATACTAGAAAGTAGTTTTAGAAAGTAGTAAGAAAGTTGTTCCAAATGACTTGAACTAAGTTTGGGACAACTTTGCTGCTTTCTAAAATGACTTTCTAGTATAAAAATTTTCTTGAATTAGAAATTTTTTGAATTAAAAAACAGTTTTATAAAACAGCAAAAATATTATCCCAAACGAAGCCTTAGGCTTCGTTTGGGACGGCTTTTTAACTGCTTCTTGAAGCAGCTTTCTAGTACAAAAATATTAATTTTTATACTAAAAAGCTGCTTCAAGAAGCAATAAAAAAGCCATCCCAAATGAAGCCTTAATCTAATCCACTTGAAGGATTGTAGGTTGTTGGAGTATTGTATTATTATTAGTAAGATTTTGAATTTGTTTGATATGCTATGATGGAAAACACAACGGATGTGTTCATCCTTGTGTTTTCCATCATAGCATATCAAACAAATTCAAAATCTTTCTCTCAACCAACAGGCCAAGGATTGTTCATCCTTTTTTATTGGCTCTTAAAAATTTTTTGTACTAAAAAGTTGCTTTAAGAAGCAGTAAGAAATCATCCCAAATGAAATTTTAGATGTTCAATATGTTTCCACATGTTGTAATTATCTTTGACTTTTTTGCAGTTATGCATTATGTTGATGAACGATTACTCTAGCACTAGGCTCATAAGAGAAATGTCTCATGATACGCATTTTTGCATAGAGATAGGAGAAGATCTATGTAGAATTGATGTAGTCAATTAAATGAATTACATGAACTATGGAGAGAATGTAACGTAGTCAATCAGATGAATTAATCAATTTAGAACTGTATATTATGTTTTTATATGATCCGTTAAGTCTGTTACGATTAAGGATTCATTTGGGACGATCTTCTGACTGGTTCTTAAAGCAGCATTTTAGTACAATAATTAAAATTTTTGAACCAAAAAACTGTTTTAAGAAGCAGTAAAGAAGTTGTCCCAAGCTGCGAAGCTTAATGAGCTGTAATATGTTATTATAATTAGAAAACTTGATAAGTTTTTGTGTTTGATAGTAAAATTTGAGTTATAATTTTGTTTATCTTTATATTTTTCAAGATAAATCATTCATAAATTATTTGTTTATGTATGACATTTTTAGAAATACTTATTTAAATTTTTGAAATTTGATATCATTTGAGATGAACACATGCAGAGTGAGGTTAAACAAAGCAAACACAAACATAAGATTTTCGGATATAACTGAACATCTGTTGAATTTGATTAGATCGAAAATTCAAACACAAACATGCTTCTATTCCTCCTTGTAAGTGTTAAGTGAAAATAATGTTTATTTATATTATATTATATTTTAGTAAAAATGTGTATTTTAGTTGTTGTTGTTGTACAGGAATGTCTAAGTAAAAAATTGTAAAGTTAGAACAAACGCCGCACAGCCCCAAGCACCAACGTCATAGTGCCTTCAACGCCACGGAGCCAAAACTGAATATCGCAGCGCTCAAGTCTCGAACAAAATTGCAATTAAATCAGCAGCCCGATGGAAATACATGCAGCGCTTCTGGCACCTCAGTGCCAAAAAGAGTACGCCATCATGCTTTGCTCTCTGTCATTTTTACAAATAATTAAACATTGAAGTATCGAATTCTGGAGCACCGCAACGGCAGTTGACATGTTCGAGCGCCGTAATGCCCATCTTTTGTAGCGCAGTGGTTGGACAGTTAAAATTGATTTATAAGGCGAACGCCGTGTCGGGTCAGCCCAACGTAGTAGCGAAGCTAGACAAGTTAGTAAAGCTAAGACGCTAGTTTATCACCACTCTATCGAGCGTTGCAGTGCCTAAGTCCGTTTGTGTGAGTAAGTAAAAAAAATAGTTTTTTTTTTCTTTTGAAAAATAAGAAAAAAAGAAAGGAGAGTGCAGGCAAACGTTTTGTGAAGTGGTTTTTCATCCGTGTGGCACGCAAAACACTACTTAAAGTGGAAGAGAATGTGGAGAGCTAACAAGTGAAGAAGGACTCACACAACTCATCTTGACCTGTTGGTTGAGAGCTTATGCTTCTTACTAAGAGGTCTTGGGTTCGAGTCTTTGTGTATGCGTTGTGTGTGTGAGTTTGCCTTAAATGGCTTAAATGTCCCAAAAAAAAAAAAAGTAAAGAAGGAATCATTTCAGAAAGAGTCCATCTGTTGGATTTGTTTGAGATTCTTAAATCCAGGTGATATTTTCTTCATTTTTTTATCACTTCTTAAAAGAAAATAATGAAAAATGTTTCAGCCCAAATTAGCTATATGGTCGAATAACTTTTTAGTTTTGGGCTGGTGATGTGAATAATATTTGTATTTTCTAATGTAGATTCTTATATGTAAATGTGATCAATGGTATTTCTTAGTTACTCCCGTGCTTAATTTAGTTCATGCAATGGCCATGTATAAAATTAAAATTTAGTTTGATACATTGCCTTTATTTGAGGAATGTCGAAACAATTAAGATGATTGATATAAAACTCTTTCATGCCAAGACATAGGATGAATAGGATTCTTTGGTCTATGGAGATATAATCACCGTAGAGAGGTAAAAATCTTTGTTTATACATTTATAACAATGATAGATAGTAAGGGTGTATATGGTCTGATTCATAACTATTATGGTTGAGCCTATTTAGGAAAACATAGGTTCATTCACTATAATTAGTTCAAAACATCTTAATTTATAGTTATCTTCATTTTTACTACAATTTTTACTAGTGGTAGCAATTCACATTCATTTCATTGAGTAGGATAAATTTTGTAGCTTTAGTAGGCAGTATTAGAGACAGTTGTAGCTCACTTACGTCCTTGTGGGATCGACTATCATAAATACTATTACTTGATCGACACGCGCACTTAGATTGCTGGGAATATTACAAAAGCATATTTTGTAATAGTTAAAGTCGCATAACCCATCAATTTTTTGGCGCTGTTGCCGAGGAAACAAAAGTGTTTTTCTATAATTTTTTTTAAATTGTTCAAAAAAGTTGCAAACTTAATCCTACTTTTATTGTTTAGTTTTTAATTGGTTAGTTGTATTTGTATTTGAATTTATCACTTGTGAAGTTGTGAGCCTGTTATTGTTTTTGTAATTATTGTTTCATTTATTTTTCAATTGCATTTCATCTACTGTTTATAGATTGTCTATGCATTGTAGAGTTAAAAAGGGTCCTCTGCTATTTGATTTAGAAATAAAAATAACACTTACAAGATTCTGAAAAATAAAAAAAGATTGAGTAAATCTGAAGAATAAAAATAGATTTTAGAAGTTGGTATGGCCGAACTAAATTCATATCAAGACTAACCTAGACCTCATAGGGAGTGTGCTAATTCAGAAGTAGATGGAATCTATCTGAGTATTAACCGACCTACAATACAAGCTAATAATTTTGAGCTTAAATTTGCCGTTATCCAAGTAGTTCATAATTCTTAGTTTAGGGGAGCTCTTATTAAGGATCTAAATGTACATTTAGCAAGCTTCTTGAAAATTTATGCAATGTTAAGGTATAATGGAGTCATTGATGACACCATTAGACTTCGATTATTTCTATTTTCTCTAAGGGATGGAGAAAAAATAATATTGAATTCCTTGCCCGCATACTTCATAACCATTTGAAATTTGTTGACAAATTAGTTTATAGCAAAGTATTTTATACTTTCTAAAAAGGGCAAAGCTTAGGAATAATATTACTTCATTTTTTCAATATGATAGAGAGTCAATTTATGATAGCTATGAAAGATGTAAGGAAATGCTTAGAAAGTGCTCTCATCATGCATTGTCTTGTTGTTTGGTGATTCATATACTTTATAATGATTTTTTTTATTTTTTTAGGTTTGTAATTGATGTGATAGTCAAAGAATCTTTAATGTCAAAATCTTTTTATTGATGCATATGCTTTGATAGAGAAAATATCAATAAACAATTTTTAGTGGCCTTCTGATAGAGTGAATACTAAGAGAGTAGCAAGTCTCTATTAGTCAAATATAATATTTATTTTGACTGCATAAATATCAGTCATGTCTAAGAAGTTAGACAATCTTGGTGTTATTACAGCCTCAATATCACGTATGCATTTGGATGAAAATGACTTGAATTATATGTTAATGATTACAGTGCTCTAGGAGTAGAGAATGTAAATGTGATTGGAAGATAAAATAAACCCTACTCAAATTTATATAATCAAAGTTGGAGGAACCAGCCTAATTTTAGTAGGAGTAACAATAACAGTAAAAATATGTGGAATGTTAACCATTCCAATCCTGTAGGACCTTGGAATAATCTTCATCAGTCCATAGTTAACCTTAGACCTTCTTACCCGGCCCCCAAGCCATAAGTAGATTAATCAATATAAAGATAGGAAAATACCTTTGTAGTATTTAGTGCTTCAGATTGGAAACAAATTTTAAAGGCAAACTATCATTGTTAGAAATTTAGATAATCAATTATGACAGTTAGCAATTTCATTTAGCACTAGACCCCATGGCACATTACTCGGTACAATTGAAGTTAATCCTAAGAAAAAAATGGAAAGAACAAATTACGGATCAATTGAGGAATGCTGGTGATGTGACACATCCACAGTAATAGAACTAGGCATATCTTGCTAAAGACTATAAACATCGTATTGTTTGGGAGACATCCCAATTCATTTTTGTTAAATTCTTGTGTTGTTCATATGAAATATTTTTATTTATTTCGTGATTTATGTTCATTGTGAAAATTACTATGTATTAAATTGTCATGAGTTTCCTAATTACAATTTTTTACTAAACAATTCTATTATATCTTTTCGAGCATTTTGAATATGTGCTTGAATTGATCTAGCATCGTAGCATTGGGCTTTAAAGCACTTTAGCGTTAGTGCTCCAAGCATTGTAGCATTTAAGTTTAATGTCTTAGCACTGAAGTTCCGAAAAAATGATGTTAGACACAATGCAAAAATGTTGTACACTCAAGCGCTAATATTTGTAATGCAACAGCACCCTAACAATATTATCTAAAGTAATGGATCATTATATTTAGAGTTGTTGTAACTGGTCATCTATTCATTATGAACATTTATTGAATGTCGCAGCGCTGCCCTAAGTGTTGCAATAGTCCATTAGTAATTATGTGGTATATATTTGTATGTTCTAGTGTGAGAACGGTGCAAAGGTGAAGAGTAGCAAAGGAGAGAGAGATCTATATTATTTCTCCAAAATTTACTTCCCCCCAACAATTAATCCCTCTTTTAATTTGGATGATATCTTTATTTTTATATTGCAGCCTGTTTTTAGTTGCTTGGCTTTTAAATTTTAAATTTTATGACAAAGAATCAAAATTTTGTTATTTTCCCTAAGTAGCAAATAGGCACCCTGTGGTTTATGGCATTTCTCAAAGGACAACTGCACCTAGTATATTTACTTATTTCAACAGTTTAGGCAGTTCATGGGAAGTGTGATAGCTCAAGAGTATGGGTCTTGAATTAGGTCTTCAAAACTTTCATTTTTGACTATGTGGATTACTATGGCTCTTATGGGACATCAATTATATTAGTACTAACAACATGTGCTTGTTTAGCTTTGAAATACTCTTTGTTAGTAACTTAATAATGATTTAATTTGATTTATTGCTTGCTTTCAAATTGAAGAGCTTATGTTTCTAGTTGTTGAGAATTACTGGTAATACTGATGGATTGCTCTGAAGTGTGGGTTTCTGCAATATCAAGAGGATGGAAGATACTTTGATCTTGGACATGGGGTATTGATAAAATTGAGCTTTAAAAATATCGTTGTTCTTGCTATGAACTCTTTTTTATTGAGATTGTATTAAATGCGGAATCTGGACCCAGTAAACCATTTGATTTTATGATTGTAAATAGTAAAAGCACAGTGGTGAACAATAATAGTGTTTTTACTGTTCACAGTCACACAACCAAACTATTCTCTTGATCTGAACTTCGCACGAAATAATCTCTCCTTTTTTAACAAATGCATAATTGCATCACAAGGTTAGGTTTGTCATCAAAATCTTCCCTCTAATCTATGAGAAATTTTTAGAAGAGCTTAGTTCAAAGAAAATTTTGAGTCTTGATCGCCCCAAAATCTCTCAGCAATAGCCTATTCCTTTTGATTAGCATAGTACAACTTGACCGTTGCTCCGGCAGCCAATTCCACATCGCAGCCACCGCCGCCGGTCTCACCATCCACAACCTTGCCCATATTCTCGTCTCCGGCGATCTCCAGCGGCTTAAACGTATAAAACCTCGCACAAACAAGATAGTACAGAAAGTTAAAAACTTGCAGGCCGGCCACAAGCCAATAATAGTAATCCAATCTCCCCTTATTAATATTGTTCTGCAACCAATTTCCCTGTTTCGACCTCTTGGTGAAATCGCTAACCAAAATCACCAGCAAAGTCCCGCCGTAATGCCCCAGCGACACCGCTAACCAGAACAGGGCCGCCGCCGTGCTCCTCATGCTCTCCGGTGACTGATCATACAAGAACTCCATATGCCCCACCGACGTGAACGCTTCGGCGATGCCGTGAATCGCGTACTGCGGCACCAGCCAGAACACGCTGATGGGCACGGTGGCGCTCGGGTGGTCTGCGAGGCCATGTGTTACTGCAGTAGATCTTCGCCGGCTTTCGACGAGCGCGGCGGAGATGTTGGAGAGGAGGGAGATGGCGAGGCCGACGGCGATGCGCTGGAGGTAGGAGAGGCCGGTGGGGCGGCGGGTGAGGCGGCGGACAAGGGGGGTGAGGAGGCGGTCGTAGATTGCGAGGGTGAGGAGCATGGAAACGATGGAGAAGATGGAGAGGGTGGCGGCGGGGATTTGGAAGTTTCCGGCGAGGTGGCGGTCCATGGATTTGGCTTGGATGATGGTGAAGGTGTGATTGTGGGAGGAGGCGGTGATGATAAGAATGCCGACGGACCAGATTGGGAGCATGCGGATGATGGATTTGAGCTCCTCGATGCGGTGGACGGTAGATAGTCGCCATGGACGTGGAAAGCCGGCGGCGGTGATGTCGGAATCGGTGCAGATCGCCGCCCGGTCTAAGAACCTACATTCGTTATCAGAAAAAATTAGCGCGTCGTCTCATTTGAACTTTGGAAATATATCATTCATAATTACATTTAAAATAATAATAATTAATTTTATTATTTTTATAGTTTTATTTGAAATAATTGGATTAGTATTTCTAACAAAGTTTTTAATCAATAATATAAAAAGTTTTGTTTAATCATATTCTTTTAGAGCAATTCATCAATAATTTTTTATTTCAATTCATTATATTTGTTTTAGATGAGTATATATATACATCAAAGAAATGACAATGAATTTAAAATGTATTTTAATTTAAAGTTTGATTTTTTTTTGTCCCTTCTTTCTTTGTAACATAAGAGCTTCTCTTCCTCTACTCTATCCTATTTCCTTGAGTTTCCTCCACTATTCTGACATCAAAGAACCTGTTCACTGCCGGTCTTCGAGAGAGGAAAAGTTACTACATCCGGACAAAAAATTGAAAATCCGGACGAATACCGAGCAATACCGAGTGCTCGGTACCGAGCACCCAGGTGACGTGGCGCTCTGTTATTGACCTCTGGACGCATTCAGTGTCCGGACACAATAATTACTCTCGAGAGAGTGGCCTTCAAGAGAAGAAATTATTAGGAGCGAACAATTTTTGCATATGACAATGGAAAAAATTTATTGGATGGTAGACCCAAAATCTGACCTAAAAAAATTTGGATTCGAGTCAATCCGTTTATGAAACGGGTCAGGTCCAGGTTCGAATTTCTGACCCGTTTGAAAAACGGGTAGGGTTCGGGTTGACCCGGAATCCCACTGGTAAACCCGAATTGACCCGCATCCGCATCTAGTTGCAAATCGCGACTGTCACATCATGACAGCCATCTCGCGCAGGCTATGCCACTAAATTGCACGGGCGGGTCGCACCGGCAGGAATTCACGTCTTAGGCGTCTAGCCGTCCGTCGAGTCGTCGCTTCTTGACAACTGCATGCTATGGGCTACTCCTATATTTAAAATACTTTACAACCATTTTACCTTAAACCAAACAACTCTTTAATTAAATTCATGTTTTAAATTACAAATACGCATTATTAGAATTTGATCTTAAAATATAGTAAAGCCGGTTTACTTTCAAATAATTTCTTCATCAAATTTAGGGCTTATTAGCTGAATTTCTTGCCGCCTCTATGGCAGTAGAAAAAAAACATAACCCAACGCATCTCATTTGATAAATAAATCGATTTTTTTTAATTTATTTCCTAAAATTAACTTCTAAAATAGACTTACAGAGTTTAATTTTTTATATAAACCAGCTTTTGGAAAATTAGACAGCTAAAAATATTAAAAAATATTTATAATTTTACTCAAATTGAAAATAATTGGAGTCCATATGAATATATAAGTAAAAATTTTAAACTAGGTATGATTATAAATTTAATTATATAATTAAGCATAGTAAAAAAATTAAAAATAGATAAAATCATCCGTTAAATGGGCGATTGGTTGTTATCACCAGGGCGGAACTGTTAAGAGCAATTATAATATTTACTCTTGTATTCTGCTATCCAATTAGATTATGACAAGTGTACTTAGTTATACCAGCGATGGCTATAAATACCATACGGCTATCACTGTAATAGTTAAGAAAGTAATAAAACATTCTTCATGATTTCTTTATCTCCTCGCTGTTTCTCTTCTTCTCTACTTGCTTGTGTTTCTACATGGTATCAGAACTAGGTCGATCTTGAGGTTTAAGCCATGGCACATCAAGAACAGGCGTCATCCTCGTTCGCTACCACTTCCGTCACAGCGGTCAAATCTACGCCCATCTCCTCCTCATTAAAATTTGTAATCTCTAATCTCAAGTTCTTGGTGCCTCACGCCCTCACTCCGGACAATTTCCCAATTTGGAGCACTCAAATCGCCAAGTTATTTCGTGCGAACGGGTTCACAGCATTTCTTGATCCCAAAAACTCCTCGGGAAATGCCGATCCAAACATCGATACGCGATCTTGGATGGTTATCGATCAGAATTTGGCCACGGCCATGTGCTCCACCATTTCACCCGAGGTTCTTCCCTACGTGATTCATCTTGAATCCACCCAAGAAATATGGGCTACTCTCCATACCCGATTCCAATCTTCTAATCGCTCGAAGGTAATCCAGCTTAAACACGAGTTACATAACATTTCCATGCAGACGATGTCTATGACTCAGTACCTTACTGAGATCAAGAAAATCGTCGATCAAATCGCTTCGGCTGGCTCCTCGGTTGATCCCGAAGACGTCATTATATACATCTTAAACGGCCTTCCACCGGCATATCAGTCGTTCACCACTACCATCCGCACAATGCAAGGTTCGCTGTCTCTCGACACATTATATGCGCTCCTTATCAGTGAAGAAATCCATCTCAAGTCGGCGGCATTAAAATTTCCTAAACTGTCGGACAACCAATCAGCACTATATTCAGTTCGAGGCCGTGGTAGACGAGGACGGGTACGCCCGTCGTCTGGTAATACTTCTGGAGCTCCCACCGCAGCTACCTCCGCAGTCATCTGTCAAATTTGCAAGAAGAAGGGTCATGGCGCAGAAGTATGTTGGCATCGTCTTAATCCCAACTATACGCCTAATCAACCCTCGACTAAGAACAACAGGGCTCTCACGGCTCACCAAGACAGCACGACTAACTCTGATTGGTACATTGACTCTGGGGCCTCGTCTCACATGACGAACACTACTGACAATCTTGAATTTTACCATAACTACACAGGCAACGATACGGTAACTCTTGGGGATGGAAGATCCATTCCTATAGCACATACGGGATCGGGAATTCTTCCTACCCCAGCCCGTAAGCTTATTCTTTCCAAACTTTTGCATATTCCCTCGCTTTCCTAATTTACTTTCTATTTCCAATTTAGTTAAAGATAATTACATATCCATAACTTTTGACGAAAACGGTTTTGTATTCAAGGATCGGAAGACAAATCAGGTTATCCTTAGAGGACCGTGCAGCCACGGAAAGTACAAGGTTGCAACGGCTGCTCAACCTGCACCGGTTACTGCATTACAAGCCTCCAGAATTTCGTCGAACAGCTGGCACCTTCGCCTGGGTCACCCACATCAACGTGCAAATCGGCGCTCCGCTCCAAGTGGACATATCGGACCAAGTATAATTCTGATGGTTCTGTGGCAAGATACAAAGCGCGTTTGGTAGCTCAAGGGAATCAACAGGAATACGGAATTAACTATCAGGACACATTCAGTCCTGTCGCCAAAATTCCTACTATTAGGATTCTCTTCACGGTGGCTCTGTTTCATAATTGGCGTATCCAACAACTCGACGTCGCCAACGCATTTTTGCACGGCGATATCCACGAGACCATATACATCCAGCAGCCTAAAGGTTTCGAAGACGCCACTAATCCTCTTCATGTATGTCGGCTACACAAAGCCATTTATGGCCTGCGTCAAGCTCCCAGACTTTGGTATACAACCTTTACCTCCTATCTCCGTCAGCTAGGATTTTCTCACAGTCAGGCGGATCCTTCTCTTCTCATAATGCACAAGGCGACTACACACATCTACCTATTGGTCTACGTCGACGATATACTCCTCACAGGCATAGCTCTTAGAGAGATGAACTTATAAATAAAACCTCTACACAATGTGTTTAATTTTGCTAAAGAGAATTAGCCTAAAGTTCATATTATTTTAATTTTTTTATGAGGGATAATTACACCTTTGGTTAATAAAGAGAAAAAAAAGATGGAGAGTGACAAATTACCTAAAGATCTACATAATAATGAATTTTTTTAATTTTTTAGGGAGATAATCGCCCCAGTGGGTAAAGGGGGATCCACCTCTGTCTGTCACTGTAGCAAGAGAGAAATTATTCTGTTCGGACACCGAACACAATTTACCGTCCGGAGAACAACTAAAATGCACCACGTTAGCAGACCTAACTGGCACATTCTGATTGGTCTATGTAAGGCATTCGCGTCCAAACAGAATAATTTCTTGTAGCAAGTAGCCTCTATTAGTAAATTTATTTAGGGAATTTATATTTTTATGTACATATTTTAATTTGATTAAATATTAAATGACATAAGAGTAAATATAAATATAAAATAATTATTAGACATATGAAAACACAAAAAAAAAAAAAAAATTATAGATTTTATATGTAAATCCCATAAATAAAATGAAAGAGTAAAAGCTCACGTGAAGTGTTCGGTGTGTAAGAGCCGTCCAGCCACTGATATGTCAGCATCCATCTCCTTATTCCGATACAGAACGCCGCTATCATCCGGCAAGGCAAGCTTCCGCTTCCGAACCGCCGCCACCACCACTTGTGCCAGTCGGGTCAGCGGGCTCCCCCCGGGCTTCCTTCTTATATAAAGCGGGTACCCTATAATAAAAGCAATTACAGAAAAGAACATAACGACTGTTGGGATACCGAAGCCCAAACCCCATCCCACATTGTCCTGTATGTAAACCACCACCGTGAGAGCCATTAACAATGCTACCCCCATGCTGAAGAAATAGAGGTTGAAGAAGTTCCATTGCTGGCCCGACCCACCGGCCCGTTGCTGCCGACGGTCCAGCTCGAACTGGTCCGCCCCGAACGCGACGACGCAGGGTCGGATGCCGCCCGACCCGACCGCTGTGAAGAAGAGGGAGATGTAGAAGATGGCTAACTGGCAGGCCGAAGCTTGCTGGCAGGATGGCGACTGGGAAGGGCACGGCGGCGGGCGAAGGGCGGGGAGGATTGCTGATATGGTAACTCCCAACATGCCCTGAATTTCATTGAAGTGAAATTTAGGTTTTGTTGGGGACAGTTAATAAATTAATTTTTTTGCATAATTTTTTTTAAATAGTGAAATAATAATAATCACATCAAAATTATAATTATGATCTGAAAAAATAAAACGGTAAGCTAATCCAAATGAAGCTTAAGTAAATAACATCTAATTAAATAATTTAATTTTTTTGGGAAAAAAAAGCATTTCGTTTGAGGAAATGATGTGATTATCCATCCAAAAAGTTCTGGCTTTATATAGATATCTACTTTGAATGCTATTGATTATTATTAATATAATTTTAAGTTTATTTTATATTAAAATTTCTTAAACAAATTAATTCATGAGCTAATGAGTATAGTCGAAACTATCTCACGCATGTCCCGTTAGTTCATTAAGAACGGCTCATGAGCGATTTATTGAGCCAAATGCAAACCATCTTACAAGTCGGCTTTACTCACACCCCCATTTAAGTCTAACAAGACAAGTCTGTGTGTTTTCATCATTTTATGAGATAAATTATTTGAATTTACTACCAAATCTATTGGTGCTCATATTGAATTGAGTTATATATTACGATGAAGGTAAAATTTTTGCTCCTGATTATATTTTATAATTAAGAGTTTGGCTAAAATCATTATGTATTTAATTTATTCTGTTTATGTAAGATATAGAGGGAATGGTTTACTTGTTATTTTATTTATTGGAAAAATAATTGGTCGACTATGTCTCATCATTTGGTAAGAATAATAAGTTTTAAAATAGGTGGATTTATATTGAAATAAGTAGAATATAAATTTTGATTGTATTTTCATATATTTTATTTATATTAAAATAAAAATAATAACTCTAATTAAGATTTTGTCAGAAATTATTTTTCTAATTTGTTTTCATTTATATTATGCTTTTAAGGTGAAAATTCTTATATGGGAATGTTCTAAAAAAAAGATGGTGATGATGGATCTTTCTGATGAGTGTAGAATATACTGAAAACACAACTCATTTTGGCCTGTTGGTTGTGCCTTCTCCATAGCAGTTTTTGTATATGCGGTGTGTGTGAGAGTTTTTCTTAAATGACCTACATGTCTAAAAAAAAAAGTATATACTGAAAATTTGAAGCGTCGGTTTATAAATTGCTGTTATAGAGAGGTATAGACGTCGGTTTTAACGAAGCTGCTATGGAGAAGGCAACTTTGCTACTATGGTTTGAAAAAGTAATTTTACAACACAAATATTTTTTAAAAGCGTTGAAAAAATAACAAAAAAAATAGTAATAAAATAAAATTATAATTGCTATCTCGAAAATAAAAAAAATCAGAAAGTTGCGCTAAATATACTCTAAATCAATCAAATTTGAAGCTCAACATGTCTAAAAATTTGATGGTAACCTTTTTTGCCCTTTTTGAAGTTATACTAAAATTTATCTGAGTTGGAAAAAAAAAACAGTATCATATTTTTTTTTGGGGGGGGGGAAAGTAGTATCATAATTTTTGGTTGTTCAGTTTTTTTATCATGAAAAGTAGCAGCATATAAAAGATTTAAATGGACAAATTAACAACTGTTCAAAAAAAAAATTCTTAATAATCTGAATCTTACTAGTTGATAGATCATGGAACCAACGGCTATAGTCCAGAAACGGCCAGCAAAAGAGTCTGCAATAAGGGCACCGATGATCGGTGTGAGGCTGGCTGTGCCACCAAAGTTGTTAAGAGTATTGGTGGCCTGAATAAGAGGAAGATGGAGCTCATTCTGAAGGTATTGAACCATATTAGCATTAAAACCAGCTGTGGCAAACCGGTCGCAGACTTCATTTGCTGCAGAAAGAAAATAGGAAAGTTTAGCCTTTAAATCTCTGAAGATATATGAAGCAGGGCAGGGAAATTAAAAATTAACGGTCACCTAATATGAAAGGCATGGTTTTTAGACCACCCAACTTCTTCTTCTTCTCATCTTGTCTTCCTTCTCCGGCCATCCCTTTGTCTTCTTTTACTGAAGGGCGAGAAGAGCTACAGTGTGGTTTCAGAAAATTATTGTAGAGTAAAGAGTGGAAAGACTGTGCTTCTATTTAACTATGGTTGCATGTGAAGAGAACTGAAAGGAAAGGGATGTCCGCATAGGGTATTTATAGCATTTTTACAGCTCTGAAATGAGTGGTGCGCCCAAGTATTGTAGATAGTTGATGAAAGTGGGCATTTTGAATGGTCAGGAATACAAAACGGAGATGCTTCTCTTTTCTTAACTTAACACTAGCCAGTGAAAATTTTGATCTTACACGGGTGCCGTTATTCTCTGAATGTTGTTCGGAGAACAATCAAAATGTGCCTCGTCAGCAATACAAGCTGCGGTACTGAGCAAGGGATGATGTGGCGCAGTATGATTATTCATACGGTTATCTGAAACGGGACTAAGAAGTTTTGAGGGGGATTCTGATCTTATACGGGGTGCCGTTATTCTCTGAATGCTATTCGGAAAACGATCAGAATGTGCCACATCAGCAATACAAGCTGCGGTACCGAGCAAGGGGTGACGTGACGCATTCTGATTGATCTCTAAAAGACGTTCGACTTCCTCATAGAATAATTAATCGTTATTCAGACGTTTATCTGAAACAGGACTAAGAAGTTTTTGAGGGGGATTTTGTTTTAAAGTTCTAGGTGACATTAGTTAGGTGATAAAAAATATAATATTTAATATCAATATTTTGACATTGAATTTCTATTTTATCATAATTGTAGTTTTACATTTAACCTTTTAAAATAATAATAATAACTATAATTTAAAATTTTTCAGTTCAAAAGTTGTTAAATTTTTATCTTACATAAAGAAAATACCTTTAAAGATGTGGTTTTTAATGAAGTGGGGAGCTTTTGACAACTAGTGGTATACCTGTCATTGGTTTTTTGACGTTTTGCTTTTTTTTATTGGATATTTGGCAGAGAAAGGATATGGTGGATTGAAAGCTTAGCATACCTTTCACACCCAAAAATAAAAAGCTTAGCACACCCAAATACAAACTTCATTCACAATGTTCAATAAAATCATCACTATTGTCAAGTGATTGGGCACATCTATAGTCGGCCCTTCACATTGCTTAACCTGCTATCAAGTTGATCCAAAGAGTTGCTAGAGAAGAAAAAGTGGTCAAAGATCTTGCTTAATCTTCCATTTAGCCAAGAGACCATCATCTCAATAACTTTTTCTTAATAGTAGCACCTCATTGCTTCTAGCCTGTAGGAGGTTCAAATCCTATTATTTCATCTTGATCTCTACAAATAGAAGTATAATCCCCTTCTTTGACTCGCTCGTAGTCGCCCATATGAAGATATGTGTTATTGCCTCGGTGATGACCCTCAATAGTTTTTAGAAGGTCTTCAGAGACACTTATTTTAGAATTTTTTTCCATCAATACCAAAAAAGAACCCACTCATCACATTTGTTCTTGGAGGTGGTAAGTAAAGTCAGGGGAGCAAAGTCTTCTTGAATAGCCAATAAAGCCTTTCCAACTCTTAAGGAAGATAACTAACTTTGTTAGCGTAAAATGTGTTTTTCTACTCTTTGCTAGGCATATCAGCATAAACCAACAACTCTTGAAACTCATCTCCTTTCTCCTAATGAACCCCATAATACTCCTATTTTTGGTAGAGGAAGAGAAAACATCTTCCCTTTTCACCAGTCATCCCTATCAAGAAAGGACATGAAGCATCATTCCTTGCCCTTGAGCATTATCCATACCTATGGTCGGAGATATCATAACATGTTCATTGTTGGACTTGATTATGTTCACTACCTCTTCACTAGGCATGACCTTCAAATGAACTAGGGTGGCTAGCTCTGATGTCTTTTGTTTATTATTTGTGAACTTTCTTTAGAAATCTCCTAAAAGTATGCTTTATACTCAATATAAGCACAATTAAAATGATGAACACAATGAGGAGTCAAACATCGAACAATGAAAATTCTAATTGTAATAACACTCAAATTTTTAACTATCAAGATATTGTCTGTTTTGGTTTAAGAGCCTCACAGTATTATCATGTTGGTGTAACTTCCCAGGAGACCACGCATCCCAAAATTTCTCTGGAATGAGCATGCTTAAATACGAAGTTTCTTAATGAAATTTCAATAATTACATCTAAAAGAGCATCGGCGTTTAGGAGTTTAACTTCTTTTATTTAAGCGGTTTCACAATCTTCCCCTCTTAAATAATTGACGTTCTCATTAGCACCTTTATCCCAAAATCATCCATCAGACAGATAAGATTCTAGAGGTGGCCCATATAAGTTTAAGTGGTGACCCCACCATATAACACTTTGTCACATACATGATTTAAGAGGTGGCTCTCATGATGTTGCACTTTATCTTGAATGTCACTTAGTTCATATCTTTTGGTTGATGTATTGCTTTGTTACCATATATAACAGCCCAAACACTTAACTATAAAAATATTAACCGCTTTGGCCTAAGGGTCTCACGATTTTGTCCTAATAACCCATCCCAGGATTTCTCCAGAATGAGCATACTTAACTGCGAAATTTCTTAACGAAATTTCAACCATACACCAAAATGTACCTCAATGTTTAAGAGTTATACTTCTTTTATTTAAGGGGGTTCACACTAATGCCCTAGCCACATATTTATAATAATTTAAATCAAAAAATATGCACTCTTAATTTTCTACAACTTTTAAATAGTTTCATCTCAATCCTATATATGATAAAGTGGTAGTATCATTTCCGATTTCTTATTGGGAAATTTTTCTTGACATTGGGAATCCTTCTCAATTATAAGATGTCTTTTTCAATTCCAAAAACCTCTTTCCAATCCTAGGGAGTTTTCCTCAATCTTAAGAGGTTTTCACCTTGGTTAATTCATCTCTCACCTCTCACAAGAGAGAGAGAGAGAGAGAGAGAGAGAGATTCAATTGTACATTCTTGTATTTATTTAATTTTGAACCATCGTAATCTTAAATCTTGATCCAAAAAAATTCTCCTAAGTCAATGCTGATACCATATTTTATCAAAGACTTGTAATGACAATATATTAACTCAACTCTAAATGCAAGATTATCATGATGTCAAGAAATAAGAGATAATAATTCAAAGTCTATAAAAGCTCATTTAAATGCTTTAGGCATGACTTCTAAAGCCCTTCCAACTCTCAAGTCCATAAGATCCCTTGCTAGTTGAAGCTCTTGTCTCTAAATTCTACTTTATCTTTCCTATATAATGTGGTTCTTGTAAAACTCAAGTGATCATAATGAAAATTTTTTAATGTAGTCTTACCATAGCATGCATAGGTCAACATGATCAACCACTTCAAATCCTATGATTTCTATTTCTCATTAGTTTGTTATTCGCTTTGTTACTTCTAATTTCACCATATTCATATTTTGATTAACTCTAGTTGTAGTGGCTTTTTCTTCTATCTTGAACCTTGATAAAAAACCCTATTATTACCTTCTCGAGTAACCCCACCCCCAGTTTTCATCGTTAACAACCATCTCAAAATATAATCTACATTATATAGAAATAATTTTATGAATAGATCATTATGTCTCTAATTATAAACCAATTTGAGCTTCTTCAGCTACTCTTTTGCATTATGTGCTTTGTGAAGGTCCTTTTCCTTGACATTGTTGATAGTTAGGATAGTCCTTAATCGTGTTGATAGTTTATAATGTGATAATTGGGGTCTTCTGTGACTTGACATCTAAATTGCGAGTTTCAAAAAATATATAATGCGGCCAATTTAATCTCAAATTTTTTGCCTAGATCTTAAGCTTAATAATAACTTGGGGAATGTCATGGATGGTCGGTAAACCATAATATCTCAAAGCCAGGGCCCCCATGGCCAGGCTTGCATCATCTTCCTCGTTTTCAATGGTGATTGGCATAATTATATGATTCGCCTCCTATCATTTATTTTTGTGAAGTTCTATCAATCGATAATGATTGTTCATCACTTGAAGGTGCATGCACTAGAAGCAGAGCTTAAGAAAGACAACCAAAACAAAACCATGTAAAATAAAATTAAAATCATTCAAAATAGGGAAAATTCAACTTCATATCAATATTGGCATTTACAATCCCTAGCTAGCAATGGATCCAAAAAAAAACTTGTTATAAATAGGCATACAACAAAAATACATAGTAATAAAGTGATGTGTATCAACTATTATCCCACATAGGCTATACATTTAAAAATTGAATTTTACTATTTTTGGTTGAATTTTATTATTTTTGAACAATCAATACGAAATGGTGATTTATAGAAAAGAGAAAATAAATAAAGTATAAAAATGAAAGAGCGTCTTGGGTTGTAAATCAAGTGAAATAGACCTAAGTCTTAGATTTTACTTGAATTCCTTCTACATATTTAAATTTGATACAATCAAAAAGTTACAGAAGAGTTTATTGTAATCATATATATAAATGCTAGAATCTACATTTTTCTAAAAAGTGTACCGTTATTAGGGGTGTCAATTTCGGGTCACGGGTCGGGTTCGGGTCGAAACCGAGCTGACCCGGGTGCAAACGGGTAGACCCTAACCCGACTCGGGTAAATAAACGGGTCAGAAATCCAAACCCGGACCCGACCCGGTGGGTTGTCGGGTTCGCGGGCAAGTCCGGGGCAGTGGGGCAGCGCGGGATTTTTTAAATTAAACAGGTTTTCGGGTTGACCCGGAAACTCGGCCGGTCAACGCGAACCCGACCTATTTTTTCAAACGGGTCAAATATGCGAACCCGAACCCGACCTGTTTTTCAAACGGGTCGGGTCCAACCCGGATTTTTCGAGTCTGATTTTCGTGTCGTGTCAAATATTGACAGCCCTAACCGTTATTAACCTCTCAACACAATCTTCGTATATCCTAATAAAAGATTCAATATAATTTCTTTAATACAACATACAATATCTATTAGATTATATAAGTTCAATATAGATATCTCTATCCCATGATCCATTGTGATATTTCACCCTTAATGAGTCTCCATTTTCTGCCTCTCAACTTCAAATGGACCTCCTAAACTTTTGACTTGTGGAAAAGTAATTAAATTAAAATACATCACAAGATGAAAAGCACAGCAATAAGATTGTAGCACACAAAATTCTCCTTATTGTATTCAACATAAATACAATAAGCAAGGTTGTGAAACTTGGCTAAATATGGAACTGTAAGAAGAAAAGCCTCAAGATTTCATGATTCGACTGTATTTGAACCGAACCTCAACAACTATTTCTTATAAATCCTATATGGTTTTCTCCTCTTATGTGAATTGAGTACAATGATGTAATGTAACACTTATCTTCCTTAAGTGTAAAATTAGATTATATAAGTTCTTATTTTTCACAAATATCCATAGTGGTGTCAATATTTGCAAGACCAGAAAATCCAACCCGAACTTGGCCGAAAATTTTAGGTTTTGATCAACCCGTTTGAAAATTTTGTCAGGTTCAAGTTTTAAATTCTGACCCGATTGCAAATTCAGGTTAGGTTCAAGTCAACCCGAAAACCCAAAATTAACTCTGAATGACCTATTTGTTTAACCCATCGCGGCATCGCGTCGCAGTCCGTCCTTCATTCGCTCGTTAGTCTTTCATGCCAACTAGCTCGCTTTTGCACGCAGTCGTCCTCATGCTCACCCAGTGAATGCACGTAGTCATCCTCATGCTCACCTAGGGGTCAGTGCCTACTCCACACATCGACATGAAGCTCCTCGACACGCTAGCTTGCACGACTCCTCACCTACTCACGGCTCGCCCACACCCGCACTCAGCACGCCCCTGCCCCGCTCGTGTTAGCTTACAATCGCCAGCACAATCTCCTGGTTCAACAAGTCGGGTCCATATTTAGCTTTATAACCCATTTATCAAATCAGGCCGGGTTAATTCATATTCGATCCAAATCCGACACTAATACAAATTTTGACACTCCTAAATATCTAAAACTTATTTTTGTTAACAAGATATTAAAAATTTATTCAAAATAGGCTAACGGGTTGTGTTCGGGATAGCCTTCTTGAGTCGTTTAATAAATTGATCGGGTTTGAATTGATTGGATCCAAGTTAAGTATATTTCAAATTGGACCTGAATCTAAACCATCAACTCATTTTGACCACTCTATAATAGACTATTTCCTTACAAATTAAAAAAATACCTATGCTTTTAATTTCCGAGCATTATTACTAAGAAATTGTGATTCTTATTTAATCATGGTAAGAAATTACTTACCCTAATTACAATATCTCTGAAAGCCGGTACAATGAACCCCTAACATCTGCCTTATCTGTTGTCTTCGTCCGCGATCAACATGTTCAACTTGCTTATAATTTACTGCCATGTCAGGCTTTTTCAAAACTGAACCACTGTAATGTGTTTGTTACTCTCGAAACAAAATTATTAAATCTAGGGAAAATTTGGCCGAGTGTGACAATTCTATGATTTCGGTTCCACACTCTCACTGTGGTTTTTTTTAATTAAATAGAGACAAAAATATTAATATACAACTCGTTTTGGCATTTTATTGGGACCGTTCACATGGAGAGTGAATTCAAACTTTAAGGGGCTGTTTGATTTGCCGGAATAAGAGGGTAAAATATGTCAAATACAAAGATTTTAAAAATATTAGTATTTGATTTGAATTAAAAGGAATGCAAATTAAAATTTTGAGCTAAAATGATTTCACCATATAGTTCAAATTTAGTGTATTTGAAATTCCTACAATTTGATCAACTTTCCAATACATCGAAAACTTACATTCATTGCCACCGCTGACCACCACTCCGCCGCCACCCTCCGGCCACCCCCAGCCACCTCTGGCAGCCAACCACCTTCGGCTACAGCCGGCCACCGCCGTCCACCCCCAGCCACAGCCGACCGTCGGTTACCCCTTCGCCATCGTCATCCGCTGCCAACCACCGAATAGAAAAAACTGCTGGACACCGAACACCGCTAGCCACCCTCAGCCACCGTCGGCTATCGCCAACCACTGTCATTTTAAACTTTGCATTGCATTCACTTTAATACAAGCCAAACAAAAAAAGTAAGAACCTATATTTATTTTACACTCATCCAAACAACTCTAAAGTATTTCAAATACGTTGCATTTGCTTTACACTACATTCATTTTTCAGGCAACTAAAGATCCCCTAAATCTTATACAAAATCCCACTCAAAAGCCTCATGCTTAGCATACCTAATGGCATAGGCATCACATTAATTAGAAATGTCTACATCATGATCATGTCGAAGAATCAAATTTAGAAGAATTGTTTTTTTTATTTTTTTAATCTTTTAAAATTACAACAATGACCACTCGAGCTATCTAAATTACTTTTATTAATAATAAAATAATTATAAAAATCATTTTATTTATCCAAACATCCATACTTAACAATATTCATACTCCAAAAATCGTATATAACTAGGAGTTACACAATTACAACATGCAATCTATCATCAACTCCTGACTACAACAGAATTAATAAAGACAAAAAGAAACAAAATATGAGGAACCCTAATACTAATCAATCTCACACTCCTTATCCTTTGTCCCGACTATAAATCATTTATAAAATGAGTTAAAAAGCTTAGTATGTCTCACTAATTCTTATAACTAAATTCAAAAGTACGATAAAAAACAGTATGGATATCATTATTCAATTAATAACAATAGCAATTAACATGATCATGAATATGCACATAAATAATAAATCACATGTAGTAGCAATAAAATTAATGAAACGTTAAAACAATATAGTATGGAAGCCAATACTAGTAAACCAGTGCAGTACAAAAACAGTAGAATTAGTAAACTAATAAAACGGTAGATTAGTAGGTTAGAAAATCAGTACAGAGGTCAAATCAATTAAGTAATAAATAATTCTTCCTAAATCATACGTCGTACTAATAAGGACATCGTATAATTCAGTAAACCAAAAACATCTACAAAAAATGTCAGAATCCATAGTAATGCAGCACATCATTTTATATATTTCCAATAAGTATTCTATATCACATGCTCAGTATAGGAATTACATTCTCAATAATAGTAAATAAGAAAACAGTGAATCAATAATAGTGATAATAACAATATCAATGATAATATCAATATCAATAAAATCAGTGGCAATAACATGAAAATAGTAGAACACTAAAATTATGCAGTAATAGTAATGCAATAACATGTATTCTAATAATCACACTAAGCATCACGCTAAATAAGTATGGAGTTTTGGCTTGCATTATATTTTCCCCGGTAATTAATAGTTAGTAAGTTAGTAACTATTTGCTCAGTAAGCATAATTATCACTTCTTGCCTGTTAGCATAGTAATAACTCGATATAACTTTCAATCAGTGAATCATATGAATTAGTAGAATATAACGTCAAACTACAGCATTTAAAAAAAAAAAGCTTGTTGGCCCACCATTTGTATATTTATAAATTAATCTTCAGCCAATATCAATAATTCACCAGCCTTTATTTGTTTCACATGTTATTATTATCACAGTATTCTAACAATAATCACGACCAACAATACCCAATCACATGCTCATAATCATTAATAATGCTTGTATTATCAGTACGTTTGTATTAAAAATATCAAAATCACTATTCTATGTATATCGTTCAAAACATAATAACTTTTAGTTTACCTCGTGAAATCATACAATCAACCAGCATGACTTTCTTTTTTTTATGCGACACAAAAATCAGTTTGGTCAAGCACAAATCACAATACAAATTGAAGTGCAAATTTTTTACAATTCAATTGAAAAGTATTGGAACTATGATATCAACAAACTTATAATCAAGCTGATCTCAAAATTTTACTTGTTTATATTCAAATAAAGCGTATCAATGGGATAAATCCAGTGAGCACAAGATCAATAAATTATGACATCATTAAGGCACATAAATATTGACAAAGCAGTTTATTATCAACAGAATTCATATGTGGAGTTTAATGAAGTGTTTCAGATTTTAGCTATACTCATGGGATATGGCTCTCTCAAAATCTAGAAATAGTCCCCCACTCTTTGCATGAAGGGGACCCTTAACTTAACATTTAAGAAAACACGATATTGAAGAATACTTGAGTGTCTCTACCCAGCCGTTAGCATCAAACCAATACATGTTCGTCGCCATTGGACCACTGATTGACCATTTTTTTTCATACAATCACTTAGACAATTTTCATTGGATAGCCATTGTCGAATCACTACTTAACTGTCATTATCAAACCACCACTTAACTACCGTTAGACCACCACTCGGTCATTCGTATTATTGTCACTATTGAACTATCACTTGATCGGCACTATTGGACTACCACTTAACCACCACCATTAAAATATCAATCAACCACTATCTTCAAATCACTTTGACCATCCAACCAGGGTTCTTAGATCGTCATTGTTGAACCGTTGTCTGACTGTTGATGTCTCCATCAGATCCTTGCCTGACCATCACTATCAAACCTCCACTCAACCATAATTGTTGGACTACCACTCGACTGTCTTTGATGGTAGATGATCGTCATCGAATCATCATCATCTCATCTTTATAATTGGATTGTCGATGCACAACCTCTACCATTACACTGCTACCACACGACCACAATCACTGGACAATTGTCATTTGGCTACAACAGTTTGAATACCACCCCCTGACAACTCAGAGTTTTGTCAAAGGAGACTCATAAACATGTCATCTCGCCTTTGGTGAATCTTTGTAATCAATATTCACTTAATATAATTATTTCAGCTAGATCTGGCTTCCTTTTGAATTTTTTATGTAAAAGCTCGAGTGTTTCATGTATTCTTTTCATTTGTTTATTTATGTATAGAATATTCATGCAAAGTTAGGGTTTAAACATAACTCTAAATTTTCTAACATGGATTATTTTTCTTTTTAACTTAAAGGATCTATTCAACCCTCATTATGATTTGAATGATTTGTGAGGGAAGAAATATTTTAATCTATCAAAGTATTTGAAAAACTTGCGAATATTAATAAGTTGAAAACAACACATAATAACATAAGATTTGAAGTGAGTTTCCATAATCTACATATATTTCATTTTCTTGCATTTTTAGAAAATAATGAGATACACAAAAACTGAATTGATTAGTAACATAATCATTAAGATATAAAGGAAAGGTAAAAGAATGACTTAAGGGCTCTTCGACTGGTGCAAAAGGAAAGTAGTATAAAAGGAATGCATTATATTTAAAATATTTTTGAATTGTCTGGATGATTGTAAAATAAATACAGGTTTTACTCTCTTTTTTTGCTTGAAGTTAATTGAATGCAATGTAAAATTTAAAATAATGGTGGTTAGCAACGGCCAATAGTGGTCGGGAAGAAATATTTTAATCTATCAAAGTATTTGAAAAACTTGCGAATATTAATAAGTTGAAAACAACACATAATAACATAAGATTTGAAGTGAGTTTCCATAATCTACATATATTTCATTTTC
The DNA here is from genome assembly GCF_001605985.2 of Dendrobium catenatum. NCBI lineage: Eukaryota > Viridiplantae > Streptophyta > Magnoliopsida > Asparagales > Orchidaceae > Dendrobium > Dendrobium catenatum. The sequence goes on from NW_021318775.1 coordinate 2,369,947, forward strand.
TTGCATATTTAGAAAAGAATGTGATACACAAAAACTGAATTGATTAGTGACATAATCAAGATATAAAGGAAAGGTAAAAGAATGACTTAAGGGCTCTTCGACTGGTGCAAAAGGAAAGTAGTATAAAAGGAATGCATTGTATTTAAAATATTTTTGAGTTGTCTGGATGAGTGTAAAATAAATATAGGCCTTTACTTCTTTTTTTTTTTGCTTGAAGTTAATTGAATGCAATGTAAAATTTAAAATGATGGTGGTTAGCAGTGGCCAACAGTGGTTGTGGGTGGTCGGTGGTGTTTGGTGGCCAGTGATTAATGGCTACCAAGGATTTGCTAGCGGTGGTTGGCGTTGGTCGGGGGTGGTCAACGATGGTCAGCAATAACGAACAGCATCAGATGTTTTGGTCAATGATGACAATAACGGTGGGTTTCTATTTTATTTGGAAATCGTCCAAATCGAAGAAATTCCAAATACACTGGATTTGAGCTACATGGTGAATTCCTTCTACTTCAAAATTTTACTACTTGTTCCTTTTATTTCAAACTAGACACCAATATTTTCAAAACCCCTACAATTGTAATACTTTACACATATTTTACATCAAACCAAATAGCTCCTCTATAGGTCAATATTATAGAGTTCAATTATACAAAGGTGGACTAAGTTTTTGAAAGTCAAGTTTATGATATGTTCATTATTTTTTATGGTGTTTGATTGAGAGTAAAATAAATTCAAAGTAAAATCACCTAATAGCTTATTTTGCATGCATTTTAAAATCAGCTGAATTAATGATTATATAATGCTCAACTTTTACTAAGAGAAATACCAAACCTCGATGCTGCCTCTTCACCTAACATCTTCACTCTTGCACTACAACTTGACCTCAACCTCTACAATGCTTCTTTGACATCTATGCCGCCTCACATTATTACATCACCTTCATCTTAACATCTTTTATATAACTTCTACATCAATGACCTCTACACGATGACACCACCCCCATAGAGTGGAACAATTATTAGGTCCGGTGACCGGACGTAGCTCTACGTACGGTCACCACTGAGTTACCTGGTATTTGCTCGGTATTGCTAGGTATTGCTTGGCAATAACGAGAAATACCGCTCTATGAAGACCAATACCGAGTAATACCGAGCAATACCTAGTTTTTCTAGAAAAAACTCGGTATTGCTCGGTGTTGCTCGGTATTACTCGGTATTGTTCGGTATTTGTCTTCACATAATGGTATTTCTCGCTATTGCCGAGCAAAATCAACAAATATGTTGTTTCGTGCCTGCTACGTGGCGCGATTTAGTGCCGGCCGAACGTAGCTCTATGTCCTTTAACCGGACCAAATAAAAGTTCCATAGAGTGACACCACTCTATCCTCTTGACCTATATCGTGATATCCATCCTCTTATGCCCTTGTTTTTTTTTTTTTAATTTCAAACAAACAAAATAAATGATCCTTAAATTTTAAATATAATTAAATATATTTCAGATATATCTGAATTCTAAATGCATGTAAATAAGCATATAACCCCTTCATATATTCAAAATTTTTTCTTTGAAGTATAAAGGGAATTCCCCAAGTGTTCAGAAAATTGTCTTTGCAACTATAGAGCTTTAGGCCAATTATTGTTAAGGGCGCAATTGTAAATTTCTCTTCTGTAAATTATTTATTAATTGCTAGAAGGATCTTCACGCCACCCAGACTCTAATATAAAGAAATTAAAGCTACGTTTGGGGCAATAATTTGGTTATGATTTGCTACCTAAAGTAATGCTATGCTGATGTGGTGGCTGACATAATATTGTTTGTACTACACGAGAAATTTTCTCTAATCTTTGAGACTATCCTGTATGGTATAATTTATTATATTATAAATATATAATTTTATAAAAATTGATGTTCCTCTTTTAATATTAAAATCCTTAAACCCTTCTAGACTGGGAAGGCCAAATTCTGCTCTCTTCATGGAGCCATTCTGCTCATGCCTAAAAATAAGAGAATTATTTCATATGGAGTTCGGACAAGAAGAATCATCAAGATATATAAGTGTAAATATTATGTATAAATTTATATATAGTGTATATCAAATTTTTATACATGCTATGTATACATATATATATATATATATACACGTACTTTTAGATATACATCTTTAATTAATTAAAAATAAAAATATTTAATCAGTTTTATATATTATGAAACATATAAAACTGAATTTTTGATATCACTAATATTAATGCTTCTAAAATAAATGCATCTTTTTATTCTTATACATTGATATGACTATAACATTAAAATGTTATATAAACAAATATTAAAATTTAGGCATCAAATATATAAAGACATAAAAATTTTATTATACTAATGAAAAGCCCCCACAAAAAATAATAATTGAAAACAAATTTATATTTTTAATTGTCATGATAATTAGGGAAGACTCAAATCTAAATCATTAACTTTAAATTTTTTATTAAATATGATCAATATATTTCAATTAAAAAAATATTAATTTTATTTTCAAATGTTTGCAATAACTCTTATATTACATTCTGATAAAACAAATACAACTATTCTAAAGCTTTTCATAAAACTGTTTTTGTACTAGAAATCTGCTTTAAGAAATAATAAGAAAGTCGTCCTAAAGAAAGTCTAAAATTAGCATGATTAAATTTTAATCAAAATACTTTATTTACCCTTTTTTTCTTTAAAAATGTTGCATAAGATGGAGAAATGTCTCTTCTTTCTATAATAAGTTGATCCATATATAATTTTAAATTTTCTTATCATTAAAAAATAACCAAATATTAATAGCGAAATAAACAGCAAATTTTTATTTTAAAGGCTACCAAAAAGAAAGACTATAGAGGAAAAAGATACTCTTGTTGATATAATTTGGCTTATCCAAATACCAAATTGCACATTGAAGCAAAGGGCGACGCAAATATTATCAGAGTATTCTAAACATCATACACATTGTTCAATATATATTGCTCCTTCGATGCTATTTGGTATAAAGTACACAAAAAAGAAGCATTCCTCTTCACAACTTAGCTTAGCACAATTTGTACTGAACAACCCAAAAGCTACAATGCAGGCGCAGCCAAATATACTAATCGGTAGCAGAACAGTATAAATGGCACTTATTGGACTGCTCAACACAAGGATACGTGCTGAGCTTGGGCACTAATTAATCTGATTATAAACTATTTCTTACTTAAAATTGAATTAAATTAAATATATTATCAAAAATAAACTTTAAGTTTGATTGACTATAAATGAAATTGAAACTAATACTAATATTCAAGGTCTACTTAGGGAGAAATTATTCTATGCGGATACCGGACCGGTCGGAGGCGAATCAGAATGTGGCACGTCACCTGGTACATAGCGGTACAAATCAAACGGGTGACGTCGCACATTCTTATTCACCTTCGGATTGCATCAGTATCTACATAGAATAATTTCACATATTTAATACAGCCTTTTGTCTTTTCTTTTTAATAACGACTATAAATTCATTTGGCGGCTACTTTCTAGTTATTTTCTAACTACTTAGAAATTTTGGAGGTGGGCAATTGCTTTCTATAATTATAGTAGCAAAGCTATTTTCTTCATAGCAATTTCGCAATCAAATTTATTAAATACTACTGCCGTCTCTAACAAATCCTTAATGTGATAAAATTAGTTCTTGCTTATTTTTAGTTTCGAGTTATATAAAAAAGTTATAGATGGATTTGATTTGAATTATGGGATTATTTGGGATGATTTTTTTGAACTGTATTGATTTTTAGATAATCATAATTTTATTTTACTATTAATTTTATATTGCTTTCTCACTATTTTTTTTAAATCTCTATACTTAAAAAACTATTTTTTTACTATCAAAATAGTTAAACTATCAATTGAAATCTATTATAAAGCAAATGCAAACAATTTTAACCACCATTGAGGAGAAGAGAACCATGACTGAGACACAGCCTCATTGGTGGCCACTCCAATTCTAACAATACAATAAAAGAATCAAATAAAGGAGAAAATAGTGGGTAAGCCTTTATCAGGTTGGCGGGTGGGAGTAGGGTCAGTTCTGGCATGGGTCTAACACGTGGATCATTCGTACATGACGAAGAAATATAAAAGGCGCTCAGTAAAATAAATGCTGTGCATGATTTTCTAAGTGATGTATAATATATTATATATTAATTTACATTTATATGATAAAATATTGTTCTAAGTACTGAAGATAACTGCCATTATCTTCTCCAGCTGCGTGGGCCAGTAACATTTACGTTAATGATTTGAATGAAGGAAGCAATTATTGATCAATATTTTTGAGTGGCATAGGCTTCCGCAATTAAAAAGGTCTCCCTGTTCATACTTCATATACCTTATCTTACCTGACGCGTTTCTCTCTTTTTTTTTTTTTTTTTTTTTTTTAACGGGATATTTGTCCGCTATCACCCTTGAAAAGGTATTTGACGGCGTGATTAATACTTGGTTGATCAAGAAAAGGCACTCATTCTAGAAACCTTCTGGTTCGCACTTGATTGGGCCCCATTTAAGAGGCGCTGCCGCTCGAGGGGAATCAAGCACGAGTTGAGGGTTCCTAATTGTACTCGCCCACCAATCAAGCTAAGCATCGGTTTGGGGGCTTTTTATATTTTTCTCTCATAGCAATCAACAATCACTACTAGAAATCTGGACTTTTTGCATCGATTGTTAGCAACGGTTTTAGAACCGCTTCTAAAAATCTGTTTTAGCATCGACCGGTGCTAATTGCACCGGTTTTAACCGATGCAAATAACTCCTCATTAATTTAACCCTGCTGAAGCCCTAATTCCCAGCACGCGAACTAAATTTCGCGAATCGTCTCTGGAGCCCGACCTCTTTTCCTTCCTGCGCGCGACTCAAGCGGTGATTTCACGAATCGTCTCCGGAGCCCTCTTCTTTTCCTGCGCGCGACTCAAGCGGACCATTCGAGGCTTCGTCTCCGATCCCTGTTCTCCCCCGTTCGCATTTGCTCGATATTCTCCTCACACGCGACGACACATCCGATCCCTCGTCTCCGATCCCTCTTTCCCCCTTTAGTTTGCTTTGATCCCTGGATAATTGTTCCCTTTGCGCAGCATTGACAAAGGTAATCTTGGGGTTCCGCTTTTGCCGGGGCAAGGGTGTTCTTTCTACAGCTTTAAGACGAATACTTACAAGCAGAGTTTCATGGAGAGCCCATCTGGAATAAAAGGTCTGTAATCAAACTATGTTTCAGGAATGCATGTTTTCAGCTTACAGATTTTTATCTGGTTTTTTGTTTATGGAAGTGCGTCTATCTTATGATTTTTGTTTAACTAAGTCTGGTAGATTGTTAAAGAGAGATCCCGATCAGAGCTTATGGCTATCTTCCATGAAAGTGCATGGCAATTGATTATAATGCTAATTTCTGGTCCTAATTAGTGAGCCAGTTTTCATTCAAACTGGATGAGAACATCTGAACATGTTAGGTTACTGTAATGAGTTTATGTGTTAATAAATGTAATAAGTAGCTTAATTGTCGTTGTGTCATTTTGTTTATAGATAGTTATGAGTGCCAAGTACTTAACAGTTTAAATGAGTCTTTGAATGTTTTATATTCTAGTATTCTACTTAAATATTGGTGAGCCCTACTAATATTTGGAGCATGTTAGTACCATTTCATGGCTTAGGTAAAGGATCCTTAAGCTAATTATGGATCTTGATACCCAAATAATGCAATACCTTGAAGCTGGAAGATTCCTTTAGTGATAACTTTGTTATTGAAAAATGTTTGGAAATTTCTTTACTTCTATAAATTGGAAATGTGTGAATGAAAAAGTAATTCATCATCAGTATGATCGTCATCAATAGTTCTTTGTTGGATATTTGGGTTGGCTTTATAAATCCTCTATTTATTCTTGTTGAGTGCTACAGGAGGTCTAAAATTATTGTGCACGAATCTTTTTGCTTGACTTCAATCCAAATTAATTTTTGGCTAAACCATTTTATTTTATAAACCTTCGACAGAAATCTTGTCAACTTGCCTTATTTTTATATTTTGTACCCTTAGCTGTATATGCTCAAACTATCAAGTCTATTTATCATTGACTTATCTTCTCTCTGTGCCAATTCCACCATATGTTTGATGTAATTATTTCTCAATCTATATTACCAAGATATGCCATATATACATCTTAGCATTCTTAATCTTTCTCTAACATTCTCATTTTTTGCAGCTAAGCTAGCTGATGTTCTATAAAATTTACCTTTAAGGCTTGACAAAAATTATGTTATTACAAAAGTAAGGGCTATGTATATCTCCATTATTTGCTAGAAAGTATTCCACTAGTCAGAGTTGCATGTTATATGCAGATTGAGGTCGTACTATTTGCTTTTGTTGATTGTGTTTTACTTTGCTTCTTCTTCCCGTTAATTTGGGTATTGCATTGTTTTCACTCCGAGATTAGTTAAGTATTTTCTTCCAAAGAATAACTTGTTCTTATGTAAAGCAGTGTGAAGTGTTCTCAAGATGGAAATGGATCCACGACAAAGAGAACAACCCTCCACGACCTATATGAAAGCCAAGGACAATCACCATGGTATGATAATCTTGTTAGAATATACTCTCAATGTTTATTTCTTATCCTGTTCCACTCATGTCAACTTGAGTAAGGTAGCACTTCCCTGCTGTCTGTCGGGCTCTGCATTCGCAGCAGGTTTTTTGAGCCGTTTTGCTCAGCAGCTGTCTCTTGTATTAGGCATATATACTTGCCATTAATGCTTCAATGAACAACAGAGATTCATGGCCAATACTCTGTAAAACTTGTTCTCCTCTTTGCTTGCATTCCCGTTTCTCTTGCAGGTACTGAAGATGGACGTTCACATGGTATCAGAGCTTTAGGTCTTCTTCTCCGTCAATGGCGTCGCAAGGATCGTCGTCATCTACTCCTGCGGCGTCGTCGTCTCTGTCTGCTGCAATGACAGAGTTCGCCGTTCCCTCATCATTGAAGTTTCTTATGAGCAATCTGAAGCACATTGTCTCGACTTCTCTTACGAATGATAACTACCCCATTTGGCGGCTTCAGGTGTTCAAACTATTCTCAGCAAATGGTTTTGAAGGTTTCCTCACCGGTAGCATCAGCCCGCCCGTTGGGTCTTCTGCAAACTCGAATGCCGACGAGTTGCGTCTTTGGAAACAGGTTGATCAAAACCTTGTCTCTGCTTTATTGTCAACCATATCAGCTTCTGTTTTACCCTATATCATCTCTTTGTCCACTGCTCATGAGATTTGGACTACATTAGAGAAACGATTGCAGCCCACAAATCGTTCTCGTGTAATTCAACTTAAAAATGAATTACACCATATACAAATGAAAGATCTTACCATGACACAATATCTTGCTCAAGTTAAAACTTTAGTGGACAACATATCCTCATCCGGAGGTCACATAGATGTTGAAGACGTGATTCTGCACACATTGAACGGATTGCCGTCGATCTATAATCCGTTCAAATCTGGAATCCGGATTATCCAGCAATCTATTACTCTCGACGCTTTGTATTCACTGTTATGCAGTGAAGAAATAAACCTGCAAAATGAGCAACAGAAGGAATCCGCAACCCCTTCAGATCATACTGCCTTGTGGGCATCGCGCTCTAATACAGCTCGAGGAAGATCTTCATCCCGTGGTCGAGGAAGAGGTGCTCCCTTCAGGACAATCTCCTCTGGAGTAAATATTCCGCCTACACCAAGTTATACTGCAGGTCGTGCTACAGCTCCAGGGACAAATCGTCCGACTTGTCAGATTTGCGGAAAACTTGGTCATGTGGCTCTCAATTGTTGGCATCGTTGCAATATGCAATATGCTCCAACCACTTCAACTACAAATCAACGTGCCTATCTCGCTAACTCAAACAGCACTGCAACTTCTCCGGTCTCTGAGTGGGTGTTGGATTCGGGCGCTACAGCTCACTTGACACCGGATGCTTCACAACTGCAGCAGCCCACACCATATTTTGGATCCGACACAATATCTGTTGCCAGCGGGAATACACTTCCTATTCAAAATACTGGATAAGGAATTTTACCTCTACCTGATCAGAATCGTAAGCTACATCTCAAAAATCTTTTACACGTTCCACATCTCTCTCATAATCTTCTTTCAATTCACAAGTTAACCTCCGATAATAATTGCTCTATTTTGTTTGATGCTCATGGTTTTGTCATTAAGGATCTCTCGGACAATAGCACTCTTCTCTATGGTAGCTCGCGAGATGGTCTTTACTCTGTTTCCAATGCCTCCACGAGTTCGTCTTCAGCTCTTCACACCTCGGTCAGCACTCTTCAGCCATGGCATACACGGCTGGGTCATCCAAATCTTAGGACTCTGCAGTATCTTTCTAATTTAGTTCCATATATATGTACTCCTTCCTCTAGCTTTATGTGTACGTCTTGTAATGTGGCCAAGAGTCACAAGTTATCTTTTACGTCTTCTTCTTCTAGTCATGTACTTAAGCCTTTTCAGTTAATACACTCTGATGTTTGGGGACCAACTCCTGTCTCATCTTTTAATGGTTTTCGTTATTACATTTTGTTTATTGATGATTCTACCCGATATACATGGATTTATCTTTTGCGTTCTAAAGATGAATCATTTTCTAAATTCCAACACTTTTATCAGCTTATTAAAAATTCATTTAATAAATCCATACAAACCTTAAGGACTGATGGTGGTGGTGAGTACCTAAGCAGTTCTTTTCAAACATATTTGCGTCAGCATGGTATTACTCATCAACTAAGTTGTCCTTATACTCCTGAGCAGAATGGCCTTGCTGAACGCAAGCATCGCCATCTTTTAGAGACTACTCGTGCACTTTTACATACTGCTCATCTTCCCAACACCTTCTGGGCTGAAGCTTTGTTAACCTCAAATTATTTGATCAATATCCTGCCCACGTCTGCTTGTCGGTTTCAGATTCCATATCAGCTTCTCCATAACAACGTTCCGTCCTATAGCCATCTACGGACATTTGGTTGTCTTTGTTTTCCTTGGCTTCAACCTCTCTCATCCAACAAATTATCACCTCGTTCTCAAGAGTGTATTTTCTTGGGATACTCTTCCTCGCATAAGGGATATCGTTGTCTAAATCCTCATACCAATCGCATCTATGTCTCTCGTCATGTGGTCTTTTATGAACATATCTTTCCCTTCAAACCCACTATTCAATCTTCTACACCTACTTCTACTCCTCCTACAAATCCCTTTCTCTTAACTCCCACAACCTTACCTGTCTCCACCACATCTTCTTCATCACCTCCTCAAATCCATAATCCTATTGTCCAGCCACCAAATATGCTTCATTCCACTGAGCCTGTGACTTCTACCGAATCCTCCTTCAACCAAAGTGCTTCTACAAGTTTCTCTCTACCTCCAGCAATTGCACACACTGCTCCACCTTCTCAAGCCCCGTCCACTCATCCAATGCAAACCAGGTTAAAAACTGGTCATCAAAAACCGAAAATTATCCTTGATCTGCTTACGGTTCCTCAGACGGTTAACATTCCTACTACGTATACACAAGCTCTTCAACATCCTTCTTGGCGTGCGGCTATGTCAGCCGAGTTTATGGCACTTCAACAACAAGGCACTTGGAGCCTTGTCCCGCCTCCTCCCAACAAAATTGTGCTTGGCAGTAAGTGGATTTTCAAATTGAAAACCACACCCGATGGTCAAATTGATCGGTATAAAGCACGTCTCGTTGCTCAAGGATTCAAACAGGAATTTGGTCTCAATTTCAATGAGACATTTAGTCCGGTCGCTAAACTGCCTACAATACGGATTCTTCTGTTACTTGCTCTTCAACGTCATTGGCCAACACTTCAGTTGGACATTTCGAACGCCTTTCTTCATGGCGATCTACAAGAAGAAGTGTTCATGAAACAACCTCCTGGGTTTATTGATTCTCAACAACCAGATTATGTTTGCAAGTTGCACAAATCGCTTTATGGTCTTCGCCAAGCTCCTCGCCAATGGTATAATAAGCTCACTCAATCCTTAATACAATTTGGATTTATCTTCAGTAAGGCTGACCCTTCCTTACTCATTTTCACCAAGTCTCATATTCAACTATATCTCTTGATATATGTTGATGACTTATTGCTAACGGGAAATGACTCTACTACAATTGACCGACTGCTGGCAATGCTTCGTACTCAATTTTCCTTAAAACAGCTTGGAACCATTGGTACTTTCTTAGGCATTCAAGTGCACCGCAATGCCTCCACCATCACCTTGCATCAAACGAAGTATGCTAAAGATATTCTTACTGCAGCGGGCTTTACAAACTCCAAACCTGTTCCCACACCGAGTTTGCTCAAATCTACCAAACACAATTCTGCTGCTCCTACCTTCTCCGATCCGCAGTTATATCGCCGTTTGGTTGGCTCGCTCAACTATCTCACCATTACTAGACCTGACATTGCATTTGCCGTGAATGCCGTATGTCAACATATGCACAATCCATCTACAGCTGATTTTCTTGAGTTAAAACGCATACTTCGTTACATTCAAGGTACGTTGGACTTTGGCTTGCCGCTCCAACCCGGTAACTTGCAACTTACAACGTATGTAGATGCAGATTGGGCAGCTGATGCTACCGACCGCAAATCTGTCTCTGGTTTCTGCTCCTTTCTTGGCTCCACCTTGGTTTCTTGGAGTGTTAAAAAGCAAACCACCGTCGCAAAATCATCCACAGAAGCTGAGTATCGTGCTCTAGCTTCTGCGACCTCTGATATTCTATGGCTTCGTCGGCTAATTGCAGAGTTTGGCATCACTCAAACCGGACCTACTACCATATTCTGTGACAGCGTCTCTGCGATCGCTTTGGCTCACAACCCTGTTTTTCATGCTCGTACGAAGCATATAGAAATTGATTATCATTTTATCAGTCATCATATTCAACAGGGTGACATTGCGGTTCGTCATCTTCACTCTCTTGATCAAACCGCCGACATCTTGACAAAATCTTTGTCTCCTACCAGGTTTCATTTTTTAAGGGACAAACTCACCATTTGCTCCACAAATGCTCAGTTTGAGGGAGGCTGTTAGAATATACTCTCAATGTTTATTTCTTATCCTGTTCCACTCATGTCAACTTGAGTAAGGTAGCACTTCCCTGCTGTCTGTCGGGCTCTGCATTCGCAGCAGGTTTTTTGAGCCGTTTTGCTCAGCAGCTGTCTCTTGTATTAGGCATATATACTTGCCATTAATGCTTCAATGAACAACAGAGATTCATGGCCAATACTCTGTAAAACTTGTTCTCCTCTTTGCTTGCATTCCCGTTTCTCTTGCAGGTACTGAAGATGGACGTTCACAAATCTATGCCGTCCTGTTACAGATCTTTTGCCGCACATAGCTAGTAAGGTTAGGGGTGTCACCAGCAATCCAACGGTAATTTAATTAGTCATATGCTATATGTTTATGCTTTTCTTATATATCAGAGCTTCTAGAATGTTAAATTGTGCATGTGTCACATTGGTGTTTGCATTTACATGAACATTTACATGCCTTCATTATCTGTTTGATCATTTTGGTGTTGAGTTTTCTATCTTATTTCTGACAGATCTTTCAGAAGGCGATCTCGTCATCCAATGCTTATGATGAACAATTCGGGTAATACTCAACAAACATCATCTTTTTTTTGTTATGTTTTCTACTTTTCTTGCTTAGTTTGTAGATCTAATAATTGCATATCTTTTTCAGGTCCTCTTTTTAACATTTAGTAATTAGTTTGAATCATTTGATTGGCAGATGCTAGAATTTTTTATCCTAAATCATAAAGGATATTTTGAATTTTTCTCTAGGTGTTTACAATTTTTTAATATTTTCTATTAAATAGGATCCCACGTAAACCGGCCCTCTTTATATAGTAGTTGGATTTCTTTAGATTCCTGTAATAAGTACATATATGAATGTTCTCTTTGTCACTTATACTATTTTATACATTCATGTTACTTGTTCCTAAAGTATATGTAGATTTAATTTGTTCGGTATGAAGTTTAAGGTTTTATTTAAGACAATTTTCTTATTATTTTTTAAAATAAATTTTTTTATAAAAGTTTATTTTTCAAAAAAAAAAATGTACTAAAATTTTTTTTAGAAAGCTTTCACAAATAAAGCCTAAATTACATTTGTATAAGATTTATTTGGGTTATGAATTATTTTTTTTGGATAAGTATATTAAATAGTCAAAAGATTAAAATCTTTATTGAAGCTTATACTCATCCAAGTTAAGTGCGCTAAGTCAAAATTTAGCTTTAAACCAGTCTAACGAGTCAATGTCATGCATATCAGCTAAATGATAAACTAAGGCTTCATTTGGGACAGTTTTTGTATTGTTTTTTAAAACAATTTTCTGATATAAAATTTTAATTTTTATTCTAAAAAGTTATTTTAATAAGCAGTAAGAAAACCATCCCAAACGAGGCAGAAGGTTTCGTTTGGGATGACTTTCTTATTATTTTTTAAAGCAGCTTTATAGTATAAAAATTAAAATTTATGTACTAAAAAACAACTTTAAAAACCGTAAAAAAATCACCTTAAATGAATACTAAGTTAAAGTTGAAAGTTATCAATTAGGGGCAAAACGTATCTACCAGCAATAATCATCTGAACAGCATATTTTTGTCGTCCTTTAAGGAAAAACAAGTCTAGGGAGCTTCCCATTAGGGAGACGATTGATTGTCCATTAAATAACAATATATATACATATTATGTTCTCTATTCTAACAATAATAGAGATGATATGATCTAATTCAATTGTTTCGTTGTCTTGCTTAGAGTTCAAATAAGTTCTTGCTACAAAAATTTTGACCAAACATTCTTTTAGATGCAAGAAACTTGGATAAAAGTTCAAACTAGGAATCAAATTGCTAGCAACTAAACCAAACAAATTTTAATAATTTTGTCTTTTGACAAGAAGATCAAGAGTGAGATGCATAACAACTACATTGTAAAATCCCTATTTTAGATCATATGATTTTCCATAAATTTTTACCAATAGAAGCGATGCAGTGCTGTATGTTCGGGTGCAGCGGTCTTGAGAAGCACAAAAAGTGGTGCCTCAACGTCATTTCTCTCTGTTCTACAATAACTCTGAATTCATATGTGGCAAAAGAGGCGTTGGGTCACTTAGGCACCACGATGACATAGATTAAAACGAGTTTTTATATATTTTTCCAGTCATTTCCTCCGCTCACTCTCCTGACATGCTGCGTAAGAAAGAACAGAGGAAAAGGAGGAAGGGAGAGAGAGAGAGAGAGACGTGCTTTTGATCATTTATATTTGTTGCCCCAGTAAGTATTCCAAATCCCATTTAGTTTTCAATGATTTTGAGTTTGTTGATTTAAATCTTCTAAAAAGTGATAAAATATATTTTCTTTCAATTTATTAAGTTTTTACCAAATGGCTTTTTGTATATGATAGATAGTATTGATATGGACATTTTTAACATAATATTATGAAATTTCATTTGGTATATTTACTGTTATGATTTTTTGAGTGATTTGGCTAGTTTATTGAATTATATATAAGAAGGAAACTACAACTTAAATTAATTTGTAGTGCATATGTGCATTGTAGTAAATTATGGTATTGATGTACAGTTGATTCTAATTTTGAAATATTCTTCATAGTAGTGACTTTGTATTTTATTTAATTATTTAATTTCATGTAAATAGTCATTACATGTAAGCAAATAATTATTTAATCTTTTTGCGGGATTTTGCCTCCGACCGGACGTTCCTCTACGTCCTTACACTTGTCCTAATAAAAGTTCAAGGCTCAGGGGGCTTCATTTGAAATAGCTTTATTGCTCTTTTTTAAATTGTTTTTTATTATCAAAATTTTTTATTCAAGAAATTTTTGTACTAAATGATTATTTTAGAAATCAGTTATGATCCGATCTAATAAATTGATCGAATATGACTCATTGATTAGATTACTCAAAACTGAGGCTGCTGCTTCAATTGAAGCTCAGCCAGAAGAGTTTTTTTTTTTTTAATTTTTATGGATCGATGAACACTCAATTTGACTCATCAAAATTCTCAAATTTTTCTCATAATCAATGAGCTTGGTGATGGATTTTTTCTCTATCACTCAGAACTTTGAATTGAGCTAGTGGGCTTTCGAGAGGCTGGCCCCGCATCAAAAGAGGAGGGAAGAAAGGCGCGCAACGACTGTTTGATGAAATGCGCGAAGGCAGCACACGGCTCATTTGCAGATGGAGGCTGTGGTGCCAGCAGTCAAAGATTCCTTGGCATTTGGCAACAAGCCTCTTGCGAGTCTGAGATTGGTCCCTCTCGCTTTCCGTGATTTACTACTGCAGTTCATGAAGTAAACGTGAACAAGCGCGAACTATGCATCATTTCATTTTGAGCGTGAATTATTTGATTCGATTTTGTATTGACTTTTTAACTGCATTCGTGTCAACGACATGCTTCGGTTTTATAGGAGATGATGTGCATCGACATTATTAGAGATGGATGGTAACAAAGTTTGTGCATGATTAAGTCTGTGTGTCTGGGGATTGGTGTAAATAATATGCATCTGTCTTATAAGCATGAAAATAGGCAAAGATCATCTATTAAGTTGATGATGTGAATCAGGCTTTTACGTAACATGTGCATATATTGGTAGCAACTGTAGTCTGTAGGTGACAAAGTTGTCAGATTGAAATCAGTGGTGGAGCCAGTATTTTTTATCTGCGGGTACAAAATTTTGACTGAAAAAAAACCCTCAAGCTTTTTTGTTTTAGCTTGAAATTGATATTATGGCTTTAATTTTTTTTTTATTATTATTAATCATAAGAAGATAAATTTTATTAAAATGAAAAAAAGCTTATTTTCATGCTCATCTAAATTAATTTCAACACAAATTTATTTAAACTATATATTATCATACTAATCTATTTCAATTATTCTTCTACCGTATATTTTCAAATATAATTTAAATAAATATATAATTAAAAAGTATTTTACAAGTAATAAATATATAAAAATATTAAAAAATATAAAAATTTATATAAGTATATTTTAAACCTAGTTGATTTAAATTTAAATATTACAATTTTTCTCTAATGTAATTTGTTGGCTTTAATTGCATAAATTTTCTATAAATTAGAATTTTGAGTTTAAAAAAAAAAACTACTAATATGATAATAAAGAGAGAAAAACAGTCTCACCCCTCATGGGAGAGAGAGAGAGAGAGGAAAGAGGGTGAGCTAGAAGCTAGTGGAAGAGATTGTCAGCTTTAAAAATAAATGTCCAGATGCCTTCTTCCACGGTCCTTTTGAGAAGCTCGTGCCTTCTGTTGATGTTATTTTTAGAGGCTTTATAAGCTCAAGCAAGCGGAGGATGCTAGGGCCACTCTTGTTAAGCAAGCGGGCAATCTTAAGATCACATAAATTACTTCAATTTTTGAAGATTATGAATCTGGATTCCTAGAAGAAAAGTGCACCAAACAAGAAAATCAAAAACAATTTTGGTGAGGCAGTTTTAGCTAGGGGTGCAACCGAGTCTAGCCAGCTCAGGCTCGACGAGCCGAGCTAATCAAGCTCATGAGTCGAGCTCGAAGGCTTACTGAGCTCAAGCTCAAACAGGCATCGGACTCGACTCGTCTGCTCGGCGAGCAGCTCGACTGGGCGGGATTCACAGGAACGAGCTCGAGACGACGAAGACGGATCGGATCTCGACGGTGGAACTCGAAATGGACGCGACGACGATGGCAGAGCTCGGAACGGACGCGATGACGATGGTGAAGCTCGGGATTGAGCTCGACCATAACTGACCTCGGGATTGAGCTCGACGATGAGGAGGATGACGGAGTGAGCTAGGAGCGAATGTGAAGACGACGGTGGAGCTCGGGATTGAGCTCGACCACGATGGACCTCAGGATCGGGCTCGACAATGACGAGGATGACGGACTGAGCTCGAAACGGACGATGACGATGACAGCGGAGCCCGGGATTGAGCTCGACCACGATGGACCTCGGGATTGAGCTCGACGATGACGAGGATGACGGACTGAGCTCGGAGCGGACGATGACGACGACGGACTGAGCTCGACGACGACGACGGAGTAAGCTCGATGCGACGACAACATTTTGCGCTTGAATTGAGCTCGACGATCCGCTCGACATGAGACGAGTCGAGCTCGAGCTCAGATTTTGAGCTCGACTCGAGTTCAACCTCGAACTCGAGCTCGGTATCTGGTAGTCGAGCTCGACTCAAACAACCCCTGGCTCGAGCTCAACTCGACTCGTTTGCACCCCTAGTTTCAGCTGATCAGGATGCTACAATGAAGTAGTGACGGGAACTCGACAGTAGCTCGATTGATTGGAAGTAGCGACGGGAGCTCGACAGCTAGTAAAGCCATGGGAGTTTGACAGCTTACAAAAACGGGTCGGGTTCAGGTTGACCCGAATAGTGTCGGGTCAATTCCGGATTGACCCGAGCCCGACCCGCAACCCGAAATTAACACCCCTAGGCAATAGCATGCATCAACTTTGTAGGCAATGGTAGACGATGAACGTTGGGCAACAACATAGCTGTGTGAATGCAGTTGGAAGATCGTTATAAGGCAACAATAGTTAGGAGACCGTAGTTGAGAAAATATGATTGGGCGACGAAGGTCGAGATATTGTAGTCCCATGATGGTGCTCATAAGATTTAGGGTTGGGGTAAATATTGTAGTTAGATGATGGTGCTCACGAGGGTGAAAAGGTGCTTGGTTGAGTCTGACACAATGAATAGAACAAACAACAGAAAAATCTATGAACAGATTGATAAGAGTATACAAACTTTACTCTTTTTTATTTTGTTCTTGTGAGACTATTCTTTGGTCTCATGCTCATCATATATTTAAAATAATTTATAAATAGAAATGAATCTCAACCACATAGCCACATCGCACAATAGAAACATAAATAGTGTATCCACAGACACGAATCAGTACCATTATGTGCTCAATATTTTATCATCATACAATTTAAAGTATATATTGTAAGTGCCATATATATTGTCAAATCATAATCAATGTACCCCACTTAAAAATTTAATATTATAGAATAAGGTAAAAAGTGCTACATAATTGGTTAATATATTTTTTTTATGAAATAATACATATAATACATATAATTAATTTTTGAAAATATTATCTTCAAAGATATGATTAAGGACATTAGTGTTGGTCCATAATATATATCTGATTTAAATATTTTACATTAAAATAGAATTACAATTAATCGCATTTATTTTTTTATTCATCTCTTTATAGTTTGACTTTAATATTGAAATAAATTATGTTGAGATATTATTAAAAAAAAAATTATGCATCTGATGGTAATGGATAAATGGGTTTGTTATAAGGTGCGGTTGAGAAGATCATAGAGGAGTTATGGCAAAATTCAGACGCAGTGGAGAATTTCATGTACAAGCACTTAAGGTGATATACCAACACAGGTATTAGTGGAAAGACTTTTTACCTTTAACATTCTCCTGCAAATTGATAGTCCGAAATTGGAGGGTCAATTTGTCACAAAGTAAAGAACTTATCGTTGGGGAGAGCTTCTGTAAATGTATCTGCAATCTGATCGATGGTAGAGATATGATGAACAGTGACTGTTTTGGACTTATATACACTCATGAATGAAATGTTGTTCAATCTTTACATGTTTGGGACAAGCATGAAACTCCGGATTGCGAGCAAGATAGATTAAATTGTTGAGATATTATCACAAAAAATAAGTGTTGGCTAGGAAACAGAAATTTGAATTTTCTTTAGCAACTGTTGAAGCAAAATGAGTTAAGTAGCAAGTGTAGTAAGAGCACAATATTCAACTTCAGTAGAGGATCGTGCAATAGTGGTTTGCATCTTGGCTGCCCATGAAATTTGAGTAAAACCAAGAAATATGTAGTATCAAGTAGTAGATTTCCGATCAGTAGAGTCCCCGAACCAATCAGCATAAAAAAGGCTTGAAGTTGATGATTTTTTTGGAGTGAAGGGGCAATCTGAGATGAAGAGTTCCTTAAATATAATGTAAAATACATTTGAGCATATAAAAGTGTTGTTGTTGAGGCTCATGAATGTGCTAAAAGATGCTATTAACAAAAAATGAAATATCATGCATTGTTATTACAACAGGTTGAAAAGAACCAACCAAATGTAGAAATAGTGAAGGATCTAGAAAAGGACAACATTCAATAGAATTAACATCCTTTCTGCTGGACAAAGGATTTAGAATAGGCTTGCAGTCCACTATCCCTACTCTTTTTAATATCTTTAATGTATATTCGGTATGATGGAGAAGGATATCAGATGTAGTTGTCAAAACTTGCAGACCAAGGAAGTTCGATAGAGGTCAAGCTGCTTTAATTGAAGACTACAGTTCGGTGAGCAGAGCAGAGCTAAGTTAAGAATTATTTCTCATAAGTAAAATGTTATCAACATATACAAGCAAATAAATGAATGAGCTATTACTAGAGTAGATGAATAAGGTTGGATCAACAACACTAGCCCGAAATCCACTAGAGATTAGATGATCAGTGAATGCTGAGAACCATTGCCGAGGGGCATGTTTCAAGCCATATAGAGCATTGTTTAAATGAAAACATAATTGGGATATGCTGGGTCCTTAAAACGAGGAGGTTGCAACATATAGACAATATCATTTAATTTATCATGTAAGAAGGCATTAGATGCATCCAGTTGAAGCATAGGACATTTATTTTGTTGAGCTAACAAAATAAAAATAAAAATTGTTTGCATTTTAGCCACTGGGCTAAATTTCTCAATAAAATCAATGCCATATTCTTCTTGAAACCCTTGAGCTACTAATTGAGCTTTATAGCAAGCAATGGAGCCATCATGATGAAATTTTATTTTAAACAACCACTTGCATCCAAGTACATGATGATTCAAGGAAGGTGGACTATGACCCATGTGTCTTGAGATTGCAAAGCCTAAAATTCAACAGACATCACTTGCCTCCAGTGAGGAAATTTGGAGGCAGCTTAGTAGGAGGTTGGATCATTTTATGAGTTGTGAAGAAGGTTGAAGATTTGACGAGGTTTGAGATGACATATTTGCGACCATCATCCGATCAAAATGTCATAATGGGTAGAGAAAATTTCTTTTCAACCATCGTCTTAAAGTTTTGAAATTTTATAAATGTTTTAGATTTATATACAATACAAATAAATCCAGGAATATCATCAACAAAAAGCATATAATAGTGATATCCATTAAGTGAAGAAATATGGGATGGACCCATACATAAGAGTGAATAAGCTATAAAGGTTGAGAAGTATATAAAGCTAATAAAGAATTATGTGTTCTATAACACTTTGATAAAAAAGCAATACATGCTAAAGAAGAAGAACACTTAATATAGGGATTCTTAAGTACAATAGCTGATAAAACTAAATAATGAGGATGACTTGAAAGAAGTGGCGGATGCAACCAGAGATGTTGAAGAAGAGCTTAATAGTAGAGGAGGAGAAACTGGATATAAGCATGCCTACTAGGTCCTTGAAGGAGAATTTTATTGTTCGTCAAATCCTTGATTTGATAACCACCATTGGTGAATAAAACAGAGCAATTATTGTTACTGATTAATTGCTTGAAAGATAATAGATTATGTGTTATGTGTGGATGGAACATGATAGAGCAACTTAAGGAGAAACTTATGATGAGTAGGTAGTAGTCCTTGACTAGAATAAGAAATTGAAAGTATGTTATTATTACCTATCGAAATATGTTGAGGTATAGTATATGGCTGGGGCGAGTTTAATTGGTTGAGGTTAGGTGTGAGATGTGTGGAAGCTCTGGTATTAAGTATCCATCTAAAGCTGTTGGATTGATGAGAAATGGTTGACAAGTGAAATATGCACGATACCAACAAGCAGCCACAGAGTGGCCACTTTTTAAGCAAATTTGACATTTAATGCCAGGAGTACGAGCTTGAGCTCCATGAGCGCTAGTTATGCATCCACCTCTAGGTATAAACCGACCTCTATTTAAACCAGGAAGTTGTGATTATACATGACCACTGCCTCTGGATGCATTAAGAGCAATGTGTGAACTTGTAAAATCAGATATATGAGACTTCCAAAGTGCTTTAACTATAAGGTTGATCTCTTCTCTGTATAATAATGAGTATAAATCATCTAGATTCAATGATTTCAAGTTAGTGTGGATTGTTGTTTTAAAAGCGTTATAAGAGGAGGGTATGCCATTTAATGTGTATAAGATGACGTCTTCAACATCAAGAGAGCTAGTAGTAGCATTGATAACATCCACCTTGGATTTTACCATGGAAAGATATTGGGTCATAGACATATCTTTCATTGTCATGTGACGAAGTTCACTCTTGAGTTGAAGGATGCATGAGTGATTCGTAGATTAAAGCCGCTTGTTGATAGTTAACCAAATATCATGACATGTATCCAGGTTGAGGATATAAGAAATCAGTGGAGCTAAAATGACTTATTAAAGCACTATTGCCATATTTTGATCCCTAAGCATCCATTAAGTTTTTATATACAATACAAACACCATCTAGAGAATTTAAAAACTTGATCGGACATGAGATAGAACCCTCTAAAATCTGTCAAATTCATTTGCATGGAAGAGTTTCAAACTTGTGAGCGCCACATAGAATGGTTATCATATGTAGGAGATGTGAAAATAATGCTTCTAATGTTGCTCATAAGAAACTTTAGTTGAGGTGGGATTGATACGTTAGAAAAATTCTCAAAAGAAGCTTCCAACGTTGATGGGCTCAAAGAGAAGGAAGCAAGTGTCACTATTGTAGAAAGAAAGACAATAAAAAAAAGAGTGCTATGAAGACACTGCTTTGATACCATGATGAAAAGCTCATACATACTTCTCATAAAGAGGGAAAAGCACAACAGCTTATACATAAAGGTAGAGAGAAAACTTGAACTAGTATATGTGTTACTCTCCCTGATAACAGTGATTACAGAAATATATAAAGCTGAGATTGGAGAGCTATCCAAATTAGAGAAGCATTCGATGGTTATAGATAAATGGGTTTGTTATAAATTAGTTGTTAAGATTATCATAGAGGAGTTGTGGTCGAATTCATACGTAATGGAGCCTTTCATGTGCAAGTACTTAAGGTGATATACCATCACAGGTATTAGTGGAAAGACTTTTTCCTTTAACAGAGTCTGATGAATCTCCACTCGTGAGCTCGTGAGTAGGCTTGAGTGCGGAAGGTGGAATTGTGAAGGAGCGAAAGGCGAAAGGCAAAAGGAAGAATTGTGGGCGAGAAAGCGGAGCAGAAGAAAAAATCGCATGCGTGAAAGCGGAAGCTTGGATACAAAATCACATGAAACCACATACGTGAAAACCGAAATCAGAACCATAAGCGGAAGAGAACACTGGCCTTATGCCTCACAAGCTAGTTCGAGAGCTTGCATCCATCGCCATGAGCTGAGCTTGAGCAGGTCATTTGTGCTCTCGATGCAAGCTTGAGCTCGAGTTCGAGCTCACGATTTTCCGGACAAGCCAAACCCGAGTACTTAAGCATGAGTTAAGCTCAACTCCACTCGGTTACACCCATATTCTCAACCATTGGGCTTTTTTTTTTTTTTTTTTTTGCTACTAGGAAATATAAAACAAAGTAATTATTAGTTTGAAAAAGGAAATTAGTATAGATTTTTCACTAGATATGATGGGTCACTTTTTAAAAGAAATAGCACAGAATATTTTGATTAATTTTTTTATAGTTATGAATTTCAAAAATATTTATTTATTTAATATGAGGAAAAATTAATTTTAATTAATTCTTAATATATCATACTATTTTTAATTAATTTGGGATAGCTTTCTTCCTGCTTTATAAAGCTATATTAGATAAAGTAATTTTTTAAAGATGTTGTAGATAACACATTTTCATTAAAAAAATGAAAGCAACGAAAAAATAATGACCAAATAAAAATTATAATTATATTCTAAAAAATAAAATAATAAGAAAGTTGTACTAAACAAAGTCTAAATATTGCTCCTTTAGAATTAATCCAACATAAAATGAATTTAAGTACCTTATTGGTATTCAGTAATATAAAAATTAATTATAATTTACTCTATTATTTTAGTCTCTTAAATACTAACTCCTATTCAATCCAAATTTTATTTCGTTTTATCTAATAAAAAAAATTATGTTGAATTCAATATGAATTATAAATTTCATTGAATTATGAAAATTATAATCAAACACAATATTCTTCAATTTAGTTCCAAAATTAGTCCTACTTTAATTAAATAAATTTTATAAGCTTGACTGAAAGATTGTGTGATGGTGTTGGGTTGGGCCTTTGGGCGCCTTGGTTATGTTGACTCATTAATTGGGCTTTGGAAAGCATTTTGGTTTGTGGTGGTCCTTAAATGTACAATACTTTGGAAAGTAGTATTTTATAATGATAAATTATCATTCTTTTATTTGTGAAAGGGAATTTTAGCCCTTCGTTCATTAATGTCTTATTAAACTCCACATCAATCTTTATAATATCTTCCAATAATTTTGATATATTTAATGAACTAGTTGAAGCATCTAAGATTTCAGCTTTGTTTAGGACAACTTTTTTTTATTATTTCTTAAATCAAATTTTTATTAAGAAAAAATAATTTTTATATTAAAAAGTTACTTTAAAAAGCAGTAAGAAAGCCGTCCGAAATAAAGCATTCATTTGCGATAGCTTTTCTATTGCTTTCTAAAGCAACTCTCAGATATAAAAAATTCTAGCTCAATAAATTTTTGTACTAAAAATTTACTTTAGGAAATAATAAGGAATCTGTCCCAAATGAAGCATAATTAGGCATTTATTATATATATATATATATATATATATATATATATATAGGGATGTGTATCATAGCGCGCTACTAAGTGAAGACCCAATAACGAGTTATACCGAGCAATACTGAGTTATACAAAAAATACCGAGTTTTTCCTAGAAAAAACTTGGTACAACTCGGTATTGCTCGGTATAGCTCGGTATAACTCAGTATTGGTCTTCACAGAGAGGTATTTCTCGTTATTATCAAATAATACCTAGCAATATCGAGTAAATACCAAATTTTTTTGGCGGGATTTTACCTCCGACCAGACGTTTCTCTACGTACGTTCACCGGACCTAATAATTGTTCCCGCCTTTGCCTCCAGCCTCCGATGCCTTCGTTCAAAATTTTTTTTATGATGTTGGCGTAGCTCTCTCTCTCTCCTTTTTTTTTTCTTTTTATTTCTCTCCCCACATTTATTTTGGGGGAAATTTTCCATTTTGACTGCTCAAGATTACCGCCCACTAGTTCTTTGTTTTTTTTCTTGGAGAGAGGAGGAGAATTAACAAAATATTTTAAAATGTTTTAGTAAGAAAATCAATTAATTTAATTATATTAACTTTATAATTTTATATTTTTTATGATTTCCTTTGAATAAATGTTAACCATTATGTCAACTTTGTTTAATAAAAATTTAATTTAGAAATAATAATTAATTAATTTATTATTAGGTAAATTATTATCTTATACTAATTTAAATTTAATTAATCTAAAAATAGTTCAAAATTAATTAAGATTTGATTTAATTAATTAAAAAATATTCTTAAGTATAAAAATAATTTATTTGAACTTAATTCATTAAGAGTCCTCTAGAAAAAAATATTAATTTCTTAATGAACAACAAGCTAGCTAGTGATCAAGCGATATATATTCCCTTTTATTGGGAATAAATATAATTTTGGATGAATTTTTTATTATTTTTATTAAAAATTTATTTTATAATTTGCAATACACTAAAGAAGAATGATATTTTAGGAGTAATTTAATGACTAGTACTAATTTGTGCCCCCATTCAAAGAATTTTATGGCTCCGTTATATATATATATATGTCTACCTATAACAGCACTCTTAGTAATATAAAGTACAAAAAATAAGCCAAGCTTACAAAAAGAAACTAACTAAAAAGGCATACCTACAATACATATTCGAGACTGCTATCAAAACCACTCAGCTCGCTCCTTACCATTTTCCTATCGTTTAAAAAAAAAGAAAAAATGAGTGAGTTAACATGGCTCAGCAGGTTATCATAGCTTAAGATAAAAATTAACAACTTAAACCAAAAGAATTAATAATGTAGAAATAATCAATTGAAGTATTGTACATAAAACAAAAACTAAAATAGATATTGATACTGAATTCATTTCAATAAATATTGAAATTGTATTGAAACTTATTGAAATATAAATAATATCTTGTAGCAAATATTAGAATAGCCCTTAGGCTCCAACTTTTAATTTATACAAACAAACAACAAAATTCATTCACGCCATCAACATAATCCCTTCTCGCTATCAACAAAATCCCTTCTCTCCACCAATAAAATCCCTTCTTAGGGAATATCAAAATGGTCCTCAGGCTTTAGAGTTTTTATCACACAACATGTTACTAAGTTTTTATCACATAACATGTAACTAAATTCCTTCTTGCCACCAACATCTCTCAGCCAATTCAAATATTTTCAAAATTACCAAACAAAAAATTACCAAATAAATACTTAAAACGACCATAACAATCATACTGATAATATATCAAAATCAACATAATCCCTTCTCGCCATCAACAAAATCCCTTCTCTCCACCAATAAAATCCCTTCTTAGGGAATATCAAAATGGTCCTCAGGCTTTAGAGTTTTTATCACACAACATGTTACTAAGTTTTTATCACATAACATGTAACTAAATTCCTTCTTGCCACCAACATCTCTCAGCCAATTCAAATATTTTAATCACATATATTGAATATAAAGTGCATTCTATATTACTGAAATAATCATAGTATTATTATATGAGTATAGAAAACGCTATAATGGCTATCAAATATTTCTCCATACAGTGTACTACAGTTTGTCAAAAATAAGATATCGAAATTCTACCACATTAACAAAGATTGTAAATAACAACATTTTGAAGCTTTAGCTGAATTCAATTACTATTTTTAGATGTCAAAATGAATTTTTGAATTGATAAAACTCACAACTTTTCAAAATTACCTAACAAAAAATCTCAAATAAATACTTAAAACGAGCATAACAGTCATATTGATAATATATCAAAAGTTACAGGGAAAAAGTTACCGGAATCTGATAAAACTATATTTTTTCAGAACCAAATCATAAATTTGATAAAAAAAAATTAAAAATATTAAATTATTAAAAATTGAGATAAGAAAAATGTAACCTACCTCGATTTGAGCAAATTTTCAACTTACAATGCAGCTAAAAATGACCCAAAGTAGTCCAAAATAAAGTTTCTCTCTCTAAAAATCCTCTCTCTCTCACTCCGTGGCTGCCCAAATAAAAATGAATCGAATGGAATAGTGGATTTGTATATTTTTAATATAAAAATTTAGGATGGCCCCAAGATGCTCCAAGGCACCACGCTGCGCTCCAAGGTGCTTCTCCAGAAATTCACACCTTTGAATTAATTTACAAATTCCATAAAGCACAGTGTTGGGGAGCTAAAAAACACAGCACCAGGACGCTCTAAGGGAAAATTTTATATTTCACAAATATACATTCATACCCTTGGAACCGACTCTATAATACTTGCAGCCATTTTTCATGCACATAGATCATTCTCAAACATATATAAGAGAGTTCAAAT
The DNA here is from genome assembly GCF_001605985.2 of Dendrobium catenatum. Taxonomy (NCBI): domain Eukaryota; kingdom Viridiplantae; phylum Streptophyta; class Magnoliopsida; order Asparagales; family Orchidaceae; genus Dendrobium; species Dendrobium catenatum. The sequence continues at coordinate 2,395,705 of NW_021318775.1, forward strand.
ATAAAAATTCAACAGGTTATCTGACTTTTAGTTGGGTTAGACAGGTTTGAACAGTACTCTGATTCTAGAGGTCTCACACAATGTAACACCCTCCTATAGTAATATAATTACTTTTAATATTTTATTTGCATCTTAACATATTTTAAGTGTAACTTTACTTTCCACTTTAAAATATATATTATACTATATCATAAAATGCTTGCATACAATCTCTTATCATGATCAATTCTTCAAATTAATCGGTTCATAAAGTATGAATTGTAGAAATTAAATGCATAGTTGATGTCTCTTAATATCTCTACATATCCTTTGCCTTCCATATCTAGTGTAATTGAAGAATAATTAAAGGCTTTGTATGAACAAGCCTATTATCCATATTTATATGTTTTGGAATATAAACACATCAATTTTCATATATGTCATTATTGAAATTTCAAAAAACTGTCAAATTTTTTCAAAACCTTTGAAATGTAATGATTCAACAACCATGGTAAGTTTTGTGTGTATGAGCATGCGCGCACGCCTATTTACATTTAATCTTCTATTCTTCTAGATTTCTAGAAAGTCGAATCAATGAATTATTGGATAACCATATTCATTTGACTATGGTTAATTAAGTCAAATTGATAAGCTTAAATCATGTTATACAACTTGTTGAATATGAACCAACTTAACTTGCTCATAGCTCACCAAGCTTAAGAGTTCCTCAAAGCATGGAGTTGCAACTATCCTCATTTGATTATAAGTAATCAAAGCTGACAAATTCAAGTGGAACGCCAATACTTGAACAATGAAGTCACATAATATACTCTAATTGTTGTAAGACTAACAAGGTAAATCTTCCCAATTATCTTAACTAGTCGCAGTGGGTACTGGCCTACTGAGTACAAGCACTCACCTACTAAGTAGGGCCTTTCACCAAAATTTGATGAAAGTTCTCTATAGGAAAAATTCATTTGAGATTCTCACTCTATTCTTGGAGTTTTCCCATAGGACTTTCATAATGGTTGATTGAAACTGATGAACTTGCTATAAAAATGAATATGTTTAAATAATTCAAATACTATTAATTATTAGTATTTTCTTCTTGTCTATTGTGTACCACCAATCTTATCCCACACATTGAAATGGAAGTTCATTAGTAGTGCTTTGACACATGCGAATATATAACATAATTATGTATTTCTCTTCCCCAATCTTTGAGATTTTTTTTTTTTTCAAAACTTATGTCTAAATCCCTATAATCATTATTCAATGCATACTTTCTCTTCATAAGTAGTAATAAAAGTTCTCAATAATTCCAATCAAGTAAATATAATATTTAATATGGTCTCTCTCTCTCTCTCTCTCTCTCTCTCTCTCTCTCTCTCTCTCTTATTTTCTATATCTAATCTCCTCACACTCACCTCAAACTTGAATAATAATAATCCAATATATATATCATAAAGGAAATTCAAAATTATAACAACAAGTTTTAACAAGTTGAGGAAGTATTTTTTTGGATTCATATCTATCTATGGATCACACCAACATCTTATTAGTATGTATCGAACCTAACTAATAAAGAGAGAGGGGAGAAAAATATCAAACTAGAGAGAGAAGCTCTAAGATTTTATTAAATTTATATTATAAGTACAAGCCAAAGTGATTCAAGTTGATGATAATGTGTTAAAACATGACTTATTGTGTTAGGCTCGTTCTTTAATCTCTACTCACTCGTTCAAGTTAAGGTTCGATGCTACATAAGTAGCTATTTTGGTTAATAGAAGTAAAATTACATGAAATATCTTGATCATGCATATAAAAAATTAAGTCTTTAAAGATGATCTCTTGATGAATCTTAATATTTAGGATGACATCATTTAAGGAAGAGCATTTTTAGACTTTTTTTTTACTGGTGAGTTCCATGACAAGATTATTTGATGATATTAACTAAGAGTTCAATGGCACTTTTATTCTAAGTGGATGAATAACCTTATTGACTACAATTACCTAGTTCATCGACGAATACATTATTTATCTTAAGAACTTCAACTCTTGAAAAATTAATTGTAGGAGGACTTACATATATAACACTTTAATGTTTTTTATTTACATAAGTAATTTTCAAAATCATTCTATTTACTTATACAACATCCAAAGATTATTTAAAACATAAAAATTAATAACCCATTTAATTTTATCCCCTTCTCCTAATTCCTTGCATTTTCTGTTCTCGAACTTTTTTTCTCTAATGTGAAATCATATCTCCCACTCGATCCATATCTCCATCATGCTTGACTTCAGCCTATAAACTTGGAAAATCTAAATCAAACTTTAAATATGAATACAATTGTAGCTCATGCCCTCCCCGATGGTTTAGGGCTCCACTAGGGCTTCGCCCTAGCCACCTCCCCCGTCACTCTGTCGGTGAGTTCAAGCTTCTCCATTCAAAATTTTTAGGCGATCTCTTTCCATTCTTCATGCCATTGTTCTTCTCTTTTGGTTTTTTGATCTCTCATCGTTATTTTCACATTGGTCATCTCGTGGACCGAATGGCGTTTCATGGTTGCTATATTCGAGTTTCATAAATGTGCAGCAACATTCTCGCTTGTTTTTGGATGTTATGTCTGGAACTTCTCCTTCGAATGGCTTTTCTGATCTTAAGAACTCAACATTTCATGGGTTGCCTTTCTTGTGGATTTTTTAAGAGAAAATTCTAGCTCTAGTGGCTCCTTTTGAATTTGCTTTAGTTGGTACAATCTCATATCATAGGCCATCACTAGATTCAATTAGAAATTTCTTTTTCAATCTTAAGATTAAGGGGGTTTTCTCTGTTACCCTTATGAATCCCAAGCATGTTTTAATTAAACTTGAGAATGATCTAGATTATAATCGTGTCTTTACTCATCGATCATATTTTGTGCATAACTGCTACATAAAACTTACCAAATGGTCGCCCTTCTTCTTCAACATCAATGTGGATTCCTCTATTTTTTTTATATGTGTTTCATTTCCTAATCTGCATCCTCATTTGCTCTCTCCGTGTATACTTCATGGTTTGGGATACTTGTTTTGTACACCTTTAAAAATTGATAATGCAACCTCCATTGAATCGAGGATGTCTGTTGCCCATGTGCTGGCCTAGCTGGATATCTTTAAGCATTATCCTGATCATATAAGGGTTAGTCTGGATAAAATTGGTTACATTTAATATGTTGAAATAGAAGTTTTTCCTTCATTTTATGATACATGTAAAGCTTTAGGCATTCAGAAGTGGAATGTCACAAACTTTACCCTCATTCATGTGATAATCCGATGGGCACTTTGAACTCCTTGCCCATTCATGTTAAAGATGATGCCACTGGTTCTTTTTTAGGATGGTTTGGATGTGAGAAATCATGTTTTTAATACTGTCATTGATAAGGCCCCAACAATGATGGTTTTTCTCTTGTTGATGTTCCTTCAACTGAAAATACTGAATTATAACCCCCTTTTCAGGAATTATTGCATGTTTTTGATTTGAATGCTGGTGGATTAATCATTGGTCAAAAGGCTATTGATATTACTAATGTTAATCTTCCTCCTTATGTTGTTGTTTTTAATGTGGAGAATAGCAATTTGGTTGGATTGAATGGTGCCATCAAAGCATGGAAGGTTATGTTGGGCAGATTTTAAAGGTCATTCGTGACTCTACTGGTGATCATAATATTGCTATTGATGGTAATTATCTGCCTGTGTTGACTCATATTGTTGGTGTGTTGTCCAATGACATTCTTAATCCTAATGAGAAAACTCCTTTTTGTGGTTTTAATCATGTGGATTTAAATGTCTCTTCCACGGGTACTGTTAATGCTTCTTCTTTGTTGCATTGGATTAAGGATGAGCCACTTATAGATTCCCTATTTCTTTTCTTTCTAAGGATGTTCTAATAGCTCAATTGGGCGTTGATTCGAATGCTAAGGGTGTGGTTCACAGTGATTGGTTAGGATGTGGAGAGGATTTTCATAAGCCAGAGGATGATTCTATGGAATTGTATGGATTAGATGTTATTCACATTGTCGATGATGGTTTTTTCAATAAGGTTGGTAAAAGAAGAAGGAAAAAAAGAAAAGAAAAGAAAAGAAATAGCATCTTTATTGTGGTTTCTTCCTTCTTTGTTATGTTTTTTGGTTTCTGCCTGATGGGGATCGGTTGTTGAGCTGGTGTCTTTGGCATGTCTCGTTGGGGAGCTACCTACCATATGTTTCTTGTGTTTCTTTCCTTCGAGGGTTGTTCTTTTGATATGGTTTGTGCTATTGGCGATTTTTGGCTGGTTGCTCTTCTCTGTTTTGCTGGTTTTGGGTGTTGGTTCGCGAGACTTCTTTCTAATGCATCTGTTGATGTGCGTGGCTAGAAGCTGCGCTGCTGTTGTCTGTTGTTCTATTTGTTGGTTTTGTCTTTCGTATTTCTTATTTTCCTTGGCTTTTTGGCTCTTTTCCTTTTGCTTTGTAATAGTTAGGATCTAAGGCTCATATGTTTTACTTCAATAGCTATATTTTTAGAGGACTTCTGATACTCTAATGACTTATAATCTCTTACTTATGAACAAGTAGGCTCCTTTATGAGTTTTAATTAAAAAAAAAACTTTAAATATGAATATGATAGAAATACAACAAGATCAATGTACTTCATTTCTCAAGTTTGCAGAAAAAAAAAACTAGAGAAAAATATTGTACATTTGCTTTCATTTTGAGAAGTTTTTATAGTGGTTTTGTTTCTCAGTGGTTGAGAAGTTTTTAATTTTTCTTTACTTGTTATTACTTAGCCCGCCAAGAAGCAGCACGTGGACATCATCACCATTAATCGCACGGCTTTCAATGCTTAAAATCTGCAGCATCAAATTCTCGCTTCAAGTAGCTGTTTATAAGCAGGGGACCATGAACAACTCGAGCTCCCACCCTCTTTCCTCTATTTGAATTTGAAAAATGAAAACCCATCGTCGCAGAATGAAAAGGGCGGGTCGAGTGAGAGTCGGAAAGAAAGTTGGGGAGAGAGTTAGAGATAGCGAGAGAAAGGCCCGCCTTTCCCACTTATATAGGAACCCTAATTGAAGTGAAAACCGCAATCTTTTAAAATCTTCTCATGCCTTAAACGCTATTTCACTCCTGTCAAGATCTCTTTTTTCCTCTTCCTCCTCCTTCCCGCTCATTCGCTCTGAAGCCCGTTCTGGCGGAATCGGATTATGGATGGGCAGGAGGCAACGCAGGCAGTCGATCCTCCCTCCTCCATTTGTAGCCCTAGATTTCCATTTCAGGCGAGCACTGTTTCGGGAGTTTCGCATGGTTCTTATCGTAATCGTGCTTTATTTCGTGCCGTAATTTGAAGTTCGGTTCTTTATTTTTTTTGTAGGAAAGGAGAACGAGGAGTAGAGAGGTGGATCTGGAAGAGACAAATGAGCCTGTTAAGAGAGTAAAGCTGTGCGATTTGGAGACGGTGATGCGATCGGAGGAAGGTAGGCCGTTTCCTTGCTTAAAATATGTATTTTTGATTGTTTTCTGCTTCGTTCTTTTTAGCTGGAGTTCCGATTTTTTATGATACTGCGAAAAGGGCAAGGATTTACTGGGTTCATCGGCTATATTAGACAAAAAGATTCGTCTTTTTTGGCATCAGTTTGATCTGTGGTTTTTAAAAATTGTTGATTTTTCACACCTTATCCATTGCCAAATTTTGGAGAGGAGCTCTCTTCTTCTAATTTCCAGGAAAGCAATCCTCATAATTTTAATTTACAAAGGAGCCAAATTGCTTGTCGATTGGGCGATTTTTCTTCCTTCAGATGAGGGTTTCCGAGGGCAATGGTTGGGCTGCATGCATATGGACCGAATATCATGATATTTCTGTGTAGCAGCGAACTTCCTAATCCAACCCCTACGTGGGTGTTGAATTACATAATTTCATTTTATTGCGAATCAATTGATATGTGGGCAATTTTCTAGCAAGCCATTTTTGGTTTAAGTGGCCATTGATACGACATTGCTGGCTGGATAGAGTAACTCATTGCTCTTTAGACCATCGCAGCCTGAGTTATCGATAAAGTTATTGGTTCAAGCCCTCCAGTCCTCCTCAGCCAAACCGATTTTTTTTCTGCACTTGTTAATTGCTTTTGAGGTCAAACTTGCAATATGTGTTTGTTGCATTCTATGTGATTCACTTTATAGAATGGGAGGAATAGCTTGATGGAGTTTATAAATGGGGAGTGATGGCTTTCGAGAGAAGAAGTGGTGGTGTAGTAGTTGGGTCCCTTTAAATATAGGGAGCCGGTTGGCTGTTTAGTGCGATTATGGCATTAAAGAGAAATAGCCTGATAACCAATTTTCATTTAATGCAATAATGGGAAGGTAATGCTCTCGCTTAGTTTCATCTTGTTTGATTGACTGGAAGAATTAATTGCCCGAATTTAGTGATTTGGTTTCTAAAATTTGATTTTTAGATGACTTCTCCTTTTTAAAATTTTCCTCCTGCATATTTCTTTCTTGTTTGTATATCTACTCATTTGATCTCTTAAGAATGGATCTTATATTGAAGATGCATCCTATATACTTGACTTATAATCTAAAAATCATTGTTTAAAATTGCGCAATGTGAGGCTCATCTCAATGCAATTTCGGTGAAAAATGCCTTGAGGCTTACACCTTGAGCTTTTTTTAAGAGGCAAGCGCCTCAATTTGGTTTAGGAAATGACTTAAATAAATATTCCCTCAGTGATGACAATGCAAATGATTTCAAAGTTGTTTTCAACAATTTCAACTTTCTTTAGGAATTAAATGTGGATGAGCAGGGAATTGGTAAAGAATGAATTTGGAGTTAAACTTGATGCTTTATGATGCTTTTATGCAATTCTTATATTTATGTTGTTTTGCTCTTATAATATTTGAATTTCAATTCTATTTCATGTAATTTGTAATTTGCATTTTAAGTTTTGTCTGACTTTTATATGTATGCCAATTTGTTATTTCATTGTTTAATAGAAAGTTAATATGCCATTCTTTAACATATTATTTTGATATTATATAAAAATTACTTTAATCTTTATTTTCATTTTATGCAATTTTTTTAATTTTTAGGCGTACACCTCGCCTCACAAATGAAAAACGCTTCAATACCTAATTGCACAATTTTAAGCCTCACTAAAAACTAATATGATCTTGAAGATAATCGACCATTGAGATCCTTAAATCCATGATAATCTCCCCTTTTTTTCGCTTCATGCTTTTTAATGCAAATTGTACAATAGATGTTAAATATTATTTTGAGTCAATACATGATTGCATTTCTATTTATTTACGTTCTTAAAGTCTTAATTGTCCACTAAAAATCTTGAAATGAGGTTGAAATTTATTACTTTCATGCAATATGAAGTTTTAAAGACTTATTTTTTTTGTGAAGTTTATTAATAGAATCAACCCTTTGGCTAATGTTATAGTGATGTGTGATATCTTGTGGTCTATGGTTTATCAATGCAAACATAAGATAAAATGCAAAATGAAATACACGGAAAGATCACACTTCCTAGTTTCCGTTTTTTTTTAGTTTAAGCAAATATTGGCCTCTTGTGATGCAAAACAAGATGTTTAATTTGCTTCAAACAACAATTTTAAAGTCGCTAAATTTAAAATTTCTCAAGAAGAAATATACATATTATGAATTTAATTGAATTCAAATCGCACACAGAAAGCCAATCAGAACAATTATATGAGAATAACAATGATGCAAGTCATTAAGTTGAAGAGCAAGACTCACACATGTACAAGGGGAAACATCCCCCTTTGGTTGTCATCAGGGCTTGCTTTGCACTCGAACAATCCAACATAGCTTTAAGAGAGAAACAAACATTTATTCTATACATCATATTACATTATATGCCTTAAGGTCTTATTTATAACCCATAAATGCAAAAATTAGTAGTTTTTCATAATCTTGAAGTTTTGGCTTGGAATTGCAAGTTCTCAATTCAAGAATCTCAAAATTTCAACCTAAATGATAAGCATCCAGTTCAGAGTTCAATGCATCAATTTGTTTTCAAGTTTAGGAAACAAACTATCCAAATTTGCTACAATAGGAAAGTCACCACAAGGAGACAAAGCACTATATAAATGGAAAAATTGTAATAAAACATTAGAAAGGAAACTGGAAAGGTACTTTTCACTTGCCTTGGCAAAGTTCCCCAACCTCGATAAGGGTAGTAGAATTGCATAGGATTTTTCAAATCTTTCAGTTGGACAAAATGAGCAAATGAAAGCACGCGATTGAATGAATCTGATTGTTGAGAAAAATAACTAGTAGTAATAAACTGAATCCCCTAACATTTTCATAGGAATCGACATCATAAGCATGTTATATACTTATGTATAAAAAAATTAAGATAATTGGAACAATACAAATAATCAGTATGTCATTGTGGTTGTCTTAAATTCCTCCTGCCTTTGTGACAGAGAACATGTAATGCACACTTTAACCCGCCTACGAGTTAGGGCGGGGATCTCTAACATCAGTTGAATATGCATAACCTACAAATTATGTTCAATGAAAACTTAAATAAATTAAATGAACAAGCAACATCTCTCCTAACCACAACAATCATCACCCTATTTGTCTCAACATAGTCAGATTCACAACATGCTTGCAATAGACAAAAGATGTTGCTTTTAAAATATAAAAATACAATTGCAAATGCTCAAGTTTGAAAGGTTTAAAATCTCATAAGTCTTAAAATGCAATTTTCTAAAACCTAAGTATGATGCCTTGATAAGCGAGCCATTATTTGTAGAAGCACACAACAACCTAAAAAAATGTGATAGGTCCGGCATTGCTATTGCCTTGAGAATGGAGTCACTATCTCAAGAAACATACAACAAGCTAACAAAGCACGTCGCTTGGAGAAGCACGTCATTGCCTTGAAAAGTGGTTAGCAACATCAAAAGAAGCACAATCATTTTAAATATGAGTAATTTAGTGCAAAAATGAAAGCGTTTGACAAACTATGCAAGTGCATTAAAATGTGCGCAAGTGCATCACATAAGCTTATCGAAAAGCATGTAAATAAATTGAAAACATGCATATGCACCGTGCAAGTGTGTGATGCAAATGCTTCATGCGTGTGTGCCATATGACGTGCACATGTATTATGTGCATTAATGTATTTTGCAAATGCATTATACAAGCACATCGAACATTATGCAATTGCATATGCAAGTACATCACATATAGTGCAAATGCATGTGCAGCTACATAAACATAATGCAAATACATTATACAAGTACATGAAATATTATGCAAGTGCAATATACAAGTATATCAAATATAGTGCCTTAATCCATTGTGCAAAATGCATTATTGAAGTACATCAAGCAAAGTGCATATACTTCAGTATATCAAGTAAAGTGCAAATGTGTTATGCACGCGCAATAATATGACGTGCAAATGCATTATGTAAACACGTTGAAAAATATGCACATAATTTTTAAAGAAATCAAAATTCCTCATGCTTTGACTATTATTTTGAACTCTGAATCTAAGGTTTGAGAATACTGTGCGGGGTTAAAGATCAATCTAAGCTTCTAGTCTAATATTTCTTGAAAGGGATAGAGTCAACATGACTTTAATTAATAAATGAATGCACAATCATAAAAATCTTTTTGAGATATTTAAATTTTATGTTCTTAATTTCTTATTAGGCCTTCGAAGCCTATTTAAATGAAATTCTTCTAAATGCAAATTCTCAAACTCAACTCTAGTGTAATAGTTCACAAAGTTGATATTAATCTCGATTCTCTATTAGCAAGCGAAGAAAGTTGATAAGGTTCAAATATCCAATTATGTATTTCATCGATGGTGGTCTTTTTGAAAGTAATTATCAAATATAAGAGACCCTACAATTAAAATCTTATATATACTCTGATTGAATCTAATCCTCTGTTGGCGCACAAAATTGACGAGGCTTAAACAACTAAAAAAACCAATTATTTAGTATCCTGATGAAGGCCGTATTGAAAGCAAATATCAACTAAATGATAAATTATCAAATTCTATCAAACTTTTAAAATTCAACTCAATAGTTAAAATTTTAATATTTGAAAATAAAATGAATCATCTCATAAATTAAAGAAAAAATTCATCCATCCTTTGCAATCGTTTGATGAGGGCGATGAATTCAAGAATAATTTTTTTCTCATAGGGAGCAAATGTTCAGTAGAAAATATTATTAAGATTCATTCTTAAGCAAACTCCTGCTAGTAAGGATGTGCCAAATGTCCTTTAATCAGTGGTTTGGTGACTTTGGTCTAATAACTCCACAAGGTAAATGACTATGAAAGGTCCTTGTATCAGTGGTTTGACTGAACAGCTCGACATGATAAACAATTATAATTGAGGCCCTCTGAGTGGGTTGTCTGGCCAATAACTATACTATATTACGATCATAACTCGAGCCCTTATATTCCTTAATGACTAATACTTTTGAGTAGTGAATCATAAAAAAAACTTGATAAAACAGCAAGTCTTTTATTAGCTAAGATTTACTTGACCCTTAAACTAACATTCTCTCCAAGTCTAAAAAGCATTCTTGTACAAAGCAACCCGGCCATGCCTGCTGACAATAATTTTTTGGTTAGGTTGATTGACTATCTCATCTGATTAAGTAGATTAGAGACCATGCCGACCTGAGATGACAGAACCATGGGAGCTTTATCATGATCATCATCATCATTCTCCCCACTATCCATTTTAAATGCAAGGTGGTAAATTCTTAATCATAAACATCAAACTTAAATATCATATTTGTTGTTACGATATGATGGGTATTTAATAACCGCTTAACGATTAGTCTTAATCAAAAGTGCTATCTCATTACTAGGAGGGATAATTAATTATAAGGACTTATGCTTATAGAATACTAGAAATCCTATCTTAAAGTCCTCACATATGAAGGAAAAATCTCTTAGTTGTATTTTAACTCTATCTAATTTGCTTAATGAAAATGTTTCTCGAAACTCGGACCATTAAATTCTTCCTGAATATACGTGGAGAGGTTGGGGCACCCACCAAATTTTTATAGCCCACAATGTTCATTTTTTAAATTTAATTCTTTTATTTATTTAAATGTAAACGTATTTTTTTTTTAATTTATCGTTGCATTAAATAGGTTATATCTATAATAAAAAATGGCCATGTGAGTTCAAAAGACCAACATGCATATTATTATTATTTTCTTGGGTCTTTGAATCTTATATTGCATATTATTATTATTTTCTTATGTAATCTTATATTAGAATTGTTTATCTCATTGAGCGTTTAGCTTATTAGACATTGTGATTATTATTTTTTAAGGAAAGGAAAAGGAGTAAGTGCAATCCAATTTATCCTGTACTTTATTATTATGGATAGATGGACCTTAAGCAGGTGACCTAATTTATCCTGTATTTAAGTATTATGGATAGATGTATAGTTTTAGAAAATAATATTAAAAAGAATACACATGATGTAAATTAAAGATTCTAGTATACATATATTTTCTATAAAAATGTTAGTTTTTGTAGTCTATATTGAATTATTGACGCATTCATATTAATGACTAAATAATATATTAAATGATAAGATATATTTTGTGACGATTTAGCTAGACTATTTTTTATTCGATCACGATTTAGCTGAATTTTAGCTTTTAATGATTTATATAATAGATTAGATACTAAGGAGGGTGAAATATATATGTATAAGTTAGCAAACAAAGAGATATGAGCAGTAAGGATTTGGTTTAAGTGAAGTGTGCATTAAGGATGAAGATCAAAAAGTGCTTTTATTAGAAGATGATATTCAATACAGATAGATGATATATTTTGGTAAGCTTTTCAATGAAGATTAGGAGAATATGATTGACATTTGTTACCTCAGCACTTTAAATGAAAATAATTTTTTGCTTTTATTGGTGTAGTATTAGTAAAACCAAAGTTAGAAAGACTTTAAAGAAAATGACGTGTGGAAAAGCTGTTGGACCCGATGATATTTCAATAGAGGTGTCGAAATTCTTAGGGGATGAATAAATTTCTTGACTTACTAAACTTTTTAATAGTATTTTGAAGACTAAAATGATGCAAGATGAGTGAAGAATGAGTATGTTGATTCTTATTTTTAAAAATAAAGGTGATGGACAATATTGTGCGAATTATAGAGGAATTACGTTAATGTGTCATGCTTCAAAAGTATTGAAGAGAGTTATGGAGCATATGTTACGCGTGATACTAATGTTTCTCAAAATCAATTTGGATTCATGTCGGATAGGTTTTCTATGGAAGTTATATATTTATTGAGGGGTTTGATGGAGAAGTATAGAGCGAATAAGGAGGATCTTCATATGATATTTATTAATTTAGAGAAAGTATATGATAAAGTTCCAGGAGAAGTGCTATGGAGAGTTCTAGAAAAGAAATGGGTTAATAATGCTTATATTCAAGTCATTAATTATATGTATGTAAGAGCTATTACTTGTGTTCAAACATTAGGTGATTTGACCAAGTATTTTCCTATTTCAGTGGGATTACATCAAGGATCAGCCTTAAGCCCATACCTTTTTTGCTTTAGTCATGGATGTTCTCACAATCTCACTAGACATTTGCAAGAGATTATACCCTGGCGTATGCTTTTTGCTGATGATATTCTTCTTATTGATAAGACTAGAGAGGGAGTTGAAGGTAAACTGGAATTAACTCACTTGATAGAACATGTTGTTGGAAATAAGTGATTGCTGGGATTTGACGGGTACATTGAAAATATTTTGCAACTGTAAATTAAACCCATATGAAATCAAAACACTGGAGTACCATCACATTCTCATATGCACCAACAACATAGGGATGTAAAAAAAAAACAAAATAGAAAAATAAGACAACTAGAATAATACCTAAATTTAGAATGCCTTTATGCTTGTCCTAACGCTACTTATATATGTTTTATAAGTCTAAACTTTCAGATTTCAATCAGATGAACTCCGAACTAAAAAAGGCGGTTGGAAGTTTGATCACTCAAATAAAGCTTAGAAACACAATATTATAACAAATCAACCTTGCCTGCACTAGATAAGTGTCGGTCAGTTATAAATATGTTTAATATTAAGCAGAAATTTTTTAGAAGTTTCTTGTGCGTGGCTTAACTTAAATGACACTTTACAATCCTCTTTACAGATTCATCCTCTTGAAATTCCCTCCCCACTTTTATTGCTAGGCAAGAGCACCTGTGTTTCACATTTGTTTATGCCTGTATCTTTCTTTTGAATTGCATGCTTCCTTATCTTATTATTTTTTTAGCAGATCAGAATTGTTTAAATAGTCTATTGCTGACTGTATTTACAGCTAAGAGAACCAGATAGGTAAAAAGGATATCAATTTTATTTGATTATGCATTTTCCCTCGCTTAAATACCATGATAATTATAAGACTGGATTCAATCTTTTTTCTTTTGTAATTGCTTTCACATACATTTGACAGTATTTGATGATGAATATTTAAATTGTTTCTCTGCACTCCAGGAATCGGGTCTTCCTCACCTAACCCAATAGAAAAGGGAACTGGAGAACTTGAAAATTTTAGTGAAGAAGAGGACAGCTCCCAGATCACTAAGGCAACAGATTTGAAGCTTTCTAACCATCCATTAGACATGCCAATGCACAATAGTTCTCTTGAAACTGATGCTGCAGTTCTCAGTTTGGGTCATGCCATCAATTTGCAATCATCCATGGTTACTATTAGTGAGCTTGAATCAGAAAACATGAAAGATTCCTCTAAAGTTTCCATGCCTACAAAAGGTGAAATGAAGAGTGTTTCTCAGGCAACTGATATACCGAAACTTGGGGTGGATCTTAACAATCCCTTTTATCCTTATAAGAAACTAGGGCAGGTGAGAGCTACAGATGCTTCAGAATGTGGTAGCTCCACTGGTCCAATGGAAAATAATGAATCAATGAGAATATGGAATGAGATGAAGCAGAATGGCTTTGTCTCCTTGAAAGAAATTGCTGCCATCCCGAAGCCAAGGGGCCGTCAGCCTAGAAGGAGAAAAAGTGAAGATACCAAGAAAAAGACTGACACCGTGAAGGGAGAAGTGACCAATAAGTGCATCAATGTTGGTGCCCCAAGTGGTTTGCTTTCTGGGCTTAACCCTGGTATCATCAAGCATGTAAGGAATAGCAAGCAGGTGAACTCAATTATTGAAGCGATGCTGCAAAGTGAGAAGCTTGAGAATCAAGAGCTACAACAACATAGGCCCCTTGAACAATCTAGGAGTGGGAGTAGGGGAGTCAATGTGGGTTCAAATGAACATAGTTATTCCTCAGTAGCTGATCAACTTGATCTATCACTAAATAAAACATTTAATCCTGCTTGTTTTGGGTCTAGAGTGCAAAGCAGTGAGTCAGATTTGCCTGATGACAAATTCAACAGTGATAGCATCAATGCATCAGAATTCGATGATGCTTCTCTCACACTGAAACTATCATCAGGTGTAATATCAACAGAGCATGCTAGCAGTACAGAAATCATTGATTTCTCAATAAACCAAGAAAACACCTCTCTATCATTTAAAGGTAATGTACTTCTTATTTTATTTTTTGCCCCTAGCTATATCTTTGTAATCACTGCAAAATTGTGATGCCGGTTGTTATTTTATGTATCCATATAAAATTTGAAGATTAAGAAATCAACTACATAATAATATAATGCAATACATAAGAATATAATGCAAGTTAAACCTCTGTGGAGACTTATTTTTACCCACACTTTACAGCGGCTAGTGTTGCTTCTCAATGGCTAGGGTTGATTCAGCAAGATATTAAAGGTCGGTTGGCTGGTAAGAGACTGTTAGCTTAGAACTACTAAACATTTTCAAATATGCTGCTATTTTGTTAATGACGATTCTCCATTTTTCAATGGATGCAGCACTTCGACGCAGCAAAAAGAGAGTTAAAAATGCAATCCAGATAGAGTTACCTTGCTTGCTAACTAGAGATCTAGCACCTAAACAAGAGAATGAGTCTATGCCGTTACATTCCTCTTTGCTTGAGTGCCCCAGAAAGGAAACTTTAGACATGCATATGGCTCGATGGAAAAATCTGTTTGGTCAGATGGAGAAATCACTTTTGGAGGAGGGAAAACATCTGGTAAGTCTCAAATTTGTGGCTTTTATTAAGCTTTATCTTTTATAAGAAGTTTTAATATGTGCTATATTTTATGACTATGCGAAAGTCTAGATTGAACCTAAAGATCAAACTAGGTCATAAAACTGTATTTATTTGATTTTCTTTAATTCAATAATCTCTTATGCAAATTGGATAGGAATTATTCTTGCATTGGATAATCTTATTTTTAAATATGAATAAGATGACAGGATTTAGTTTTTGAATTTTGAAATTTAATACCTATTTCTTTAATAGACTTGGAGCATGTTATTTTTATCATTTTGATTTGAAATTTGCTGTTCTGATATCGTCAATTCCCTTTCTCCTTGGTTTTTTTTTCTTGTAAATATATAATTTCTCTTGGCTCTATTTTGATCGGAATGCTCGTAACAAAGCCAGTTATCACCAAATTACAGTATCTCTTGATCTCTTTCTCTCTTTTATAGAATGGTGATTTTTCAGGCGTCATTCTCTTTATCATTCAAAAAAATGAAGCATCCCCCTCATCCTCCCTCTCAACTTGTCCTCTACCTTTAAAAGGCAAAATAAAACAGATTTAAAGAAAAGGTAAAAGAAAAAAAAATCAAGGAGACATACATCTTCAAGATCTACACAAAATTGATATTAGTACTAAAATCCTGATGGTAAGTCTAAGTTAGTTTAGTCTCCCTTTCCCCATAGAATTGTCCCATTTCATACATATTCAAAAATTATCTTCCTCATGAGCTTTGCCTTAAACATTAGCACACAAGAACAACCCACAAACCACCATACCCTCCTCTCCCTGGCCCTTCTTTTCATAATTTGAAGGGAAAAATTCCATAACAATAACCTAAATCGCTAAAATCTAAAACCTAGTTTTAAAATCATAGCCAAAAACGTTGAAGGTTGAAATTCAGTTGGGAGTTCTATGTATATACCAAGATTAGATAGTTTTGGTGGAAAGAAAGATGGTGATAACAAAACTCTTGGAGAGAACCTCAGAAATGGAACCCTGATTATTAGTAGAGTTTCAATCATATCGTATGATAAGGTTCTCCACTGCATTAAGAAAATTTTAATTCTAAAAGGCAGTTTGGTCAAACGTGTATAGAAATCCTTCTAGAAACCTATATTGCTAGCATTGTTTTTTATCCTAAATAATCAGGAAATGTAAACCTAATTAACTTTAATTTTAAAATTGTTAATTATCCTACTTAAAAGTTTTAAGAATAGTTCTAGCATGTTGTGAAATCAATTTTACAAAAAAAAAAAAACATGTTTTTTTGTTGAAACAAAATTAATTTCAATTCTTCTAATTTTGTAAACAAATTGCCAATTATATTGGTTTACTAGCATCATAATATTGCATTTATTTATTTATTTGTATGGTTGGCAGAATATATTATTTTATCAATTTTATCATAGTGTGCTAATTCATGTACATTATGTCGTTTGCTCAGAAATAATTTAAAGTTGAGTTGTTACTTTGGCATATCAATTAAATGCACAACTTAAAACTATTGAAGCGACATAGGGACTTGTCATGTTTATTTATTTATTTATTTATTTTTGGAAGAGTATTTGTCTTGTCTATTTAATGTAATGTCACTGCACAATCTTTAGAGACATAATGGATAGGTATGTGACCTCTAGTCTACCTGAGATGGTTTGTGGTGTGGTAAGCGCCATAATGAAAATTGATCATTTGATGAGAATAAGCATTATGAATAAAAATATAGAAAGAATCTCTTTGGGTGGCATACTTCCTAATGCTACACTTTGTTTGCATTTTCATCCACAAAATTTGGCATATCAATTAATTGCACAACTTCAAACTATTGAAGCGACCTAACAACTTTTCTTATCTTTTTTTCTTTTTTCCTTAAAGAGTACTTTTCATGTCTATTTAATGTAATGTCACCGCACAACCTTTAGAGACATATGTGAGAAGGTATGGACCTCTAGTCGGGTTTACTCGGGTCTGCAACGGGTCGGGTTCATGTTCAAAAAAGTGATCCGTTTGCAAAAACGTTCGGGTTCGAGTAAGGTCAACTTATGCCGTGTCAGTTTCGGATTAGACCGGAACCCGACCCGTGACCCGATTTTGACAGCCTTACTCTTAATTACCCATTTTAATTTATTTTCTGATAGACTGATTTTATTCTACGATCTAGATCGTACGGTATGAGCTAGTGAAAATTTAAACTTCTAAGTTTCGCTCTCTCGGTGTATGTGTGCACGGTTGTTAAGCTAGCATACACCTTTTATCAGTTATTTGCCGCAAGAAAAATAAAAATAAATAAGTAGAAATACTGAATCTTGCAAACATCAAACTTTTTTTATCCAGCCTTGAGTTTTGATCCTTTGTTGATGCATGGTGTATGATGTATCTGAAATATTAGTACACACAAGAGATATATGCAGTAATAATACTAGGAGAAATAAAGTAAATATCCAATAATATTTGTTATTATCAAAATCATAAGTTCGGAATCTTGGATTGCAACAATCTCCTTATTTTTTATGATGACAAATATTTTTGGTTAAATTCTCAAGTTTATTTAATTTTCTCATAATCTTCTCCTTACTAATTGATTTCTTTAATTTTTTATTTTTTTAATATTAAGAATAACATGACATAAATAAACACAAGAACAATCTAAATAAAAAAAAAATTAAACTAAATTAAACATTGGATACAACTAACGAACATCATATTTCCCTTTTAACATTACCAGAAAGGAGAATAAACTGACCGAGAAAAGCAATAATCAAAACAAACTACAACGACAAAAACATCTACAACACATCACACAAAATTAAAAGTAGGAAGGTTCGTGATCAAGTGGTTGTTGAAAGTATCAGTGAATGGTAGAAAATTGGTAAATGAACCACGCTCAATTTGCCTCGTGCTGCTGCTGGACCAGCTTGTGTTGCTGCTGGAGCCGCTCCTAATATTGAGTACACTCCTAGAAGTGTGTATCCAATTGCATTTCTAGGCGGTCAAATCTCTCTACCATCGTGTTGTAGACCTAGGGCCGGTATGTAGGTACTGGTGCTGGTGCTGGAAGGTCTCCCCCTTCCTTATTGAACTCGTGCTCCTCTGTGGGCTCGTCCTTATGGCATATATCATGAAAGAGAATGTGGAAAGAACTATCAGTATAGAAAATAGGGAATATGTCCACCGATGTATGATACGTAAGCTGGTATTTCGTACCTAAGACATATGCAACTATATGTCATAGAGTTATATTCTACCTATTCGCGTGCCTCTTCAGCTAAATTCCTAAGCGCGCCAAACAAGAGAAGGGAAGAGGTTAATTTTGTTATTAATTATAATTATTAATATTTAATTATAGTTAATAATTAATTATAGTTAATTATTAATTAGTTATAATTATAAATAATTAACTGATTATAATTAATTATTATTTATTAATTAATTAGTGATTATAATTATCTCATTAACTATAATTAATTTCAATTAATTAATAATTAACTATAATGAATTGAAATTAATTATAATCATAAATAATTACTAATTAGTAATTATTTTTAAATTAATTATAATTATAAATAAATAATTATAATTATTTATTATTACTATAATTAATTATGGTTTGGTCACATAAAAAGGCGGCCTTCCGACGACCCAGTTAAGAGAGTAGAGGTATTAGATTTGACTTGTGTTAAGAAAGGTAGGGGTAGACCTAAAAAGACTTGGTTAGAAAATATTAGGAATGACCTTTCTTTATTAGATTTAAACGAGAATTTGGCTTTTAATAGGACACAATGGAGAAAAAGGATTCATGTAGCCGATCCCACGTAGTGGGATAAAGGCTTGGTGTTGTTGTTGTTGTTGTTGTACTATAATTAATTATGGTTAGTTATAATTAATTGTAATTAAGAAATGCCCCACTCGTTCTCTTCTCTTGCCTCGAACCACACGCTGACGTTGCTAAGGCATAAACTCCTAAACCCTAAAACTTTGAGAACCCACCTTCGACGCTTGCAGCGCGATAAAACGACCACATATACACGTTTTTTTTAGTGTGGTGGGAGGAAGTGCGTCGCGACGCTTGCGACGAAGCGTGGTGATTCGTGGCTCACCAGAAAACCGCTTATACACGCTTTTCTTAGCGTAGTGGGATGGGAACCCGGTGCGATGCGTACGACGAAGTGGGGATACCCATAAGTACCCGCTTGCAGGGAAACAACTGCTTTTTTTGCAACATGTACCGAAGATCTATATACAACTTTCTTAGCGTGGTGGGGGACAAAAATATACTGTCTCGGTGTCCTCATTCGAGAACACTTACCATACATGTTTTTTTTTAGCGTGGTGGGAATGCCTAGTTCCCCGTAGTTTTTCCCTAAATAGGGGAGACATCGGGAGGCTACCGAAATTTCGGGTGAATATGAGACCTGTTTTGAACTTAAATAAACTTGAACAAATTTTAACTTAACAATGACAACAAATTTAGCAGATGACTTATGGATTTGTGCTCAAATGAACTAAATAGAGTCTTGAACTCAAATCAGACGAACAATAGAGGACTTGATTTGAGCTTGAACTTGAACAGAACTTGCAATTTGACTACAGGGAACCAGACTTCAATGCAATAAATACACTATGAAATTAAAATGTAAAAATTTTAAGTGAACTTTCAAACGAACATCAACTTTTAATGCAAGCAAAGAATTCATGTGAATTACAAAAGACTTGAGTCAAATCACAAGGGACTTGAACAAGATTTGAACAACTGGAACTTGGATCACTTGGACTCATATTCAAGCAAATGCAAATGAACATGTCATAACTTGAACCCAAGTGAACAAATGCAAAGGACCTGATATGGACTCAAACTTGCATTAAACTCGAAAATGACACAACTCAATTGATTCATAAAGAGTTTGACTTGAGTGATTATAAAAGATAAACTCAAAGATGTCAACAATGAACTAGAGTTTAATGAAATGGGAGATGCAATGATGTATCTACAATCAATAGCATAGTTTCAATGAAATATCAAATGATCATCATACAAACATTAGTATGTGAATCTACCACATGAGATATGAGTTCTCTTCAAAGTCAACAAAGGACCCATATGATATATGACATGCATTCAAATGACATCATCAAATGGAGGAGTGATAAAAAATTTGATTTCTTGAAGAATAATCAAGATTTCAATGGAACTATCATCACAGTCAGAATACAAGTGCTAATTAAGAAATATGTTACATTCGAACCTCTCATACACGCAAAATTCTTGATGGGGATAGAGAGAATCCCTACTTTTAAATCTAATAAAGAAAAGTCATTTCTAATATTTTCTAACCAAGTCTTTTTGAGTGCCTATACCTTTTAAACATAAGCCAAATTTAATACATTCTCTCCTAACCAGGTCTTTGGAAGGCCATAAATCTAAGGCGTGTCTCTCTAATCTTATCTTCCACTGGAGTTCCTTCAACCTTTTTACGTATATGCCCGTTTCGTATCATGTCTCTAAGAGTAAAGCCACTCATCCACCTGTGCATCCTCATCTCTGCAACACTTGCCAACCACTTCAACCGAATTTAACAATCTTTTCAACTTTTTTCTTCTTGATCTCATAACTACTAATGTAATATTGTTTAATCATGACATGTGAAATCTTCTCATAGTGTGGGCCAGCTGCCTTAAAAATGTTAAATACGTTGTACTTAGTAAAAGTTAAACACGTCACAAACAATCTGTTTGTTACTGTTGCCCTGTCTAAAAACCGTGAATCTGATGGACATTAAAGCCAGTTGGAAAGGAAAACCATAGCTTAGCTTGCTATCCACTGGAGGGGAACCTAATGAGAGAGAAAACTTGCTATCTTCACTAAGAAAACTCAATTGAGATAGCCTTAATTAAATGAGTAATCAAGGATCCTCTCCAAAGAATTCCTAATACTTCATTTAACCATTCTTACTTCTTATTATGGGTTAATTGATAACATGGAGAGGTTGGCTATGAATTAGCAGGATATATGAATAAAATTGCAAGAAAATTTTAATACTCAATTTGCATTTAAGATTGAAGACAGCTGGCATATAATGAATCCCATATTAATGCAATATTGTCAGGAGCTCCTTGCACAATTTTTTCTTGCTATAGACTTCTTCTGTGGCTGTTAACAATGACTTATGTCTTATCTAAGGCTTTGTTTGAGACTTTTTTAGTGTTTTTTAAACCAGTTTTTTTATACAAAAATTTTAAATTTTGTACTAAAAAGCTTCTTTAAGAAACTTTAAGAAAGCTGTCTCAAAAGAGGCTTCGTTTGGGACGGCTTTTTTATTGCTTCTGAAAACGGAGTTTTAGTACAAAAATAAAAAAAAATTGTACTACAACTCTGTTTTAAAAAGCAATAAAAAAGTCGTCCCAAACGAAGCCGAAATCTAAGAGAGCTTTTGCGGTGGACACATTAAACTTAATTGGATTTTGTGGTATTGTGTTCATATGGTGATAATAATATATTGATCACACTTAATGTTGCAGGAGAAGTGGCTTAGGCAGGTTGAAGAACTTCAATCCCAATGTGACAAAGGTCTAAAGTATGTTAGTGCCAATGGGCTTTCGAATTTGGATTCAATAGAGGATGTGAGGTTAGTTTAAAGTCATTATTTAGTTTTAACCCTCTTGAAATTATTAGTTCTTTTTATTTACAAAATTAATTTATATCTTATTTATTTAACATTTTTTGAGAAATTTTCTCATTAAGTAGTTTTTATTTTATTTAATTTATAGTAAATAATATTGATGCTTTTTTATTAATAAAACTGAATTATATTTATTTTATATGCCAAAATAAAACTTTTCTTGTATATGGACACAAATGGAAATACTAGAAATAAAGCCCTTTCTTTACAGTCTAAACTGAACTTAAATAAATATTTTTTAAAATTAGTTTTCTCCTTATAATTCATATGAAAATTGATAAACTATTTATTAATTTATGAAATTTTATCTTTAACCATTGAATTTCTTATGCTATTATTGTTAAAATTTCATCCTACTTCTAGTCAAAACCAGACATTTAGCAAATTCTGCCTTTGCAATTTTTTTTATTATTCTGACCCTTAAAATATATTTTAAATATAAGAACTTCGGTAAGACACCATAAAATTATTTGAAAGGATATGAAACTTATATTTTACTTAAAATTGCAGTAAAATTACTTTTTATTTTTTTTTTTGAAAGGATATGCTAGTTAAGGCTTTGTTTGGAACGACTTTGTTTCCGCTTCTTAAAGAAGCTTTCTAGTATAAAAATTAAAAATTTTAAACTAGAAAGCTGTTTTAAGAAGCAATAAAAAAGGCGTCTCAAACGAAGCCTAAGTTTACTTAAAGCTGCAACAAAGCTATCCTAAAAAATGAAATTAATTTCTGTAGGCTAGAGGGGATGGTGAATAATGAACATCTAACCATTTCTAGAGCTTTGTTTGGGACAATTTTTTTACAGCTTTTTAAAACAGCTTTCTAATACAATTTTTTTAGCAAAAAATTTTTGTACTAGAAAGTTGATTTAAAACAGCAGTAAAAAAGTTGAATCAAATAAAGCATTAAATTAAAATAAGCACAACTAAATTTCGTATGTGGTACAATATACTTTATATTAGTGACCTTTTTAATTTTTTTTTTAGCTCTCATGAAAGTTATGTCATTTAGTATTTTAAATTTTATTAATTTAAACTAAATAATATTCATAATTTGCTTCTCTTAATAAAACTAAATATTAAATATTTTACCCATACCTATATACCAAAGGATGAAATTTCTTCATTATTTTGTCTAATATCAACAAGAAAATGATGAAATTTTTTTGAGGAAAATTTACATCGTCTTCTCAAGTGTTATTCAATTGCTATTGAATTCAGAATTTATATTCATTTTTATTTTGTCCCATATGCTTGAAAATCTTAGCAATCTAAGCTCTTCTGTTTCTTTTCAGTGTGTGGAAGAACAAGGAGTCTTGGGAAGGGGAGTGTGCAGTCAGAGCAGCTGCAGCTTCCATCTACTCTACAAGCAACCTGATAATGACTGCAAGATAATACACCTTCCATCTTTCATTTTTTTCTTCAATTTCCTTAACTGAGGATCCTCCTCTAGCTGGTGATCCTCTTGTCCAGTTTCTTATTACTTTTTTTTATTGAGCACCTGTATTATTATGCCCTTTTTCCTAACCAAGTTGGTCTTTGAGCTGTATCCGGATTATCTCTGAATGTCTGCTTGTATCCCATAACTTAAAAGCTAAGTTAAGCATTTCGATTTCCTTCTTATTTCACTTCTATGAACCACTTAAGCAAAGCTTTGCGAACGTCGTGATTTATAGTTTCTTGAATGTGAAGCATCCTTCAAAATGCACTTGAATGGTTTTTTTTTTGGGACATTTAGGTCAATTAAGATCTTGTTTGATTAGGCTTAATTTCTCCGTTCTCCGTATTCATACGACGAATTCAGTTATTGTTTTACCGTTTGGAATCAAAACTTTGTCATAATTCTTTTTTAGTAAACTTTGTTTTTTCGGTGGTTAGAAAATTCATTCAGTTTCTCCTTATTCGGTTACAAAATTCATTCAGCTTCTCCTTATTCGGTTACAAAATAGAGTTTTCAGAAGTAAAAACTGAACCAAACGAAGTTTAAGGCAAACTTACACACACTTCACATACGAAAGATTCAAAGTCAAGATTTCTTAATTGGTAGCCAAAGCTTCCAACAAATAGACCAAAGTGAGCTGCATCCTAACTGGCTTTAAATTCAATATTAGTTTTGTTAGTTAGCTTCAAAGTCAAACTATTATATACATAATTGTCTTTATCTTTTGGTCAGTGCTTATTCACAACCGGATTTCTCATCTCTTGACATCAATTGATAAGTTAGGTGAACAAATTTGCCTTCAAAGGCAAAACGACTTTCCAACGTTAACTTATCGTGTGGATTCTTCTTTCTTGAGTTGCTATCGAACTGTCATCAAACAAACACACAATCAACAGGAGTTTGGTTGTGAAATTAATGTTCATCAGCTCATATCTGCCAATCTCAACGTTCGATGTAATGTAAATTTAAGCCTCATATTTTCAAATTAAAATCATAATATCATAGTGATAATATGCTTGTTCTTATTATGCCGCAGCTTAGATTTCAAAGGGATCTATATGCATCTATAGTTGCACTGCTATAATCAGCAGGCCCAACCAAAACTAGCTTAGAAATGCTGATTTTTCTTTGGGATTAAGGTTCGTTTGGGATGGCTTTTTTATTATTTCTAAAAGTAATTTTTTAGTTCAAAATTTTTAATTTTTATACTAGTTTTTTTTTTTAAATAAGAAGAAAGCTATCGCAAATGACATTTGCAACTTCAGCTACCTCTATTGTCCAGTCAAATAAATCTATTACGGAAATGACATCATCAACTGTTCAAGCGATTATTATTTCCAACAACACCGGCAAACATGGTATCTGTGAGATCGGTTGATAGTTAATATGTTGCTATTAAACAGCATTTCAAGAAATAAAATGATTATTATTTTTATAGAAATGAATAGTTGATAAGAAAATTTACTGCCAGTCCTTTAAGATAATTAGAAAAGTAATTAATAGAGTAGAAGGCTTTCTTACTGTTTGATAGACCATTATAAACCAGCCTAGAAGAAAATGCATACAGAAACAAAACATAAAAACCATCTAGTTATCTTCTCAGGAAACAACTCTGAAGTAACTTTCTAAAACACAAGAAATATTGCTCTCCAACTAAGACTTTGTTTGGGATGACGTTCTTATTGTTTCTTAAAGCAATTTTTTGTACTAAAAATCATCCCAAACAATACCTAAATAATAGTTTTATTTGGGATGATTTTCTTACTGTTTTTTAAAATAGATTTTTGATAACAAATTTAAAATTTTATACTAAAATTGATTTAAGAAGCAAAACATGGTAACAAATTGACTCTGTCGATCCTCTTGCTTTCTTTTTCTTTACTCCGAAAGATTTTCTTATGAACATAAAATAAATATTTAGCTAATCAAACTTTTAGTCCATGAAAACTCATTAGAATATTGAGTGCGAGTTGTAAAGCAGGTAAACCAAATGCCCATCAAATAACAAATATAACAAAAGAATAGCACAGGTGGGACAAAGCATCAAGGTTCTTGAAATCAATCCATTTGATCTCACATCCATTGGTTTTCAAACAAAATAAATTGTTTATTACATTTTAACATATATAAATAGAATAACTATTTAGACCAATGGCTGTAGGTACACAACATTAATGGAAATGACAATGATGATGGTGGTGGTGGTGATGCCTACAATCATCAAGGCCAAGACATCTCAACAAGGGGAAGCAAGCCACAAAGACGCACCTTCCAATTCCCCTAAAGATGGAGAGAATCGCAAAGCAGGGGCAGCAGCAGCATACCAAGAAAGGATCATCATATGGGCTGTCATTGTCATGATGGTGATGATGGTCGTGATGTCCCATTATCCCTGAAAATAAATTGAAAAAAAAAAAAAAAAACCGAAAGAGTTTTACCAAAGGACTAATAACAATTTATTGAATAATGCCACCTAAATCTAGCAACATCTAAGGCTTTGTTTGGCGCGGCTCTCTTTCTGTTTCTTAAAGCAGCTTTTTAGAATACAAATCTTATTTGTTGTACTAAAAAGTTGCTTTAAGAAGCATTAAGAAAGCTGTCCTAAACGAAGCCTAAATGTTAAGATTATTTGATAATAAAATAAAAAAATAACAAAATGAAATATTATGATCATATTTATTGGGATAATAAAAAAACATGCATCTCAAAATCAATGAACAGCTTGACACACCTATTTTGACTAAAAATTCAGCAATTGAACAAGCATTACATAGCATAAGGCTTTGTTTGGGACGGCTTTCTTACTGCTTTTTAAAGTAGCTTTTTAGCACCATTTTTTATTTTTTACTAGAAAGCTGCTTTAAGAAGCAGTAAGAAAGCCGTCTCAAACGAAGCCTAAATTTACCACCTAGGTGAACGTCTTGTTGCAATAATTTCAATGACTCCAAAAAGACTCAAATCTAAGCATGATAAAACCCTTAACCAACTAAATCAACTTGGAACAATTTGAGTTCCCCAGAAATCCTTTTCTTAGGCACGTCTTCACATTGAGGATTGGCAGTCACATACAATCGTTTTAAGCCGTGTTCATTTAATTCATGAACTTCCTCAGCATTGCAAAGGCCAATTTGTCGTTTGAAAATTTGATCCATCGCCTTTGTTGGATTTGTGGTGTCGAGATTTGCAAGATGATATATTTTGATTTTTGATTGAAGATGTTGTCAATGATAGCCTGCAGCCTCAATTCACCATTGATAGTTTAACACCATCAGTCTAGACCAACCTACTTAGACAAGTCAATTGGGCTAGCTTGGAGGCATAATCTAGTATATTTATTCTTAATAGCCCCAAAATTTTCTCATTTGGGACATTTTAAATATTATGAACTTTCAAATGTTGAACTAACTCTAGAGCTTTTACCCCTCCTTGAAGTTCTCCTTCATTTGAATTTATGTTCTTGAATCCATCTGGCTTTCTCCCCCAAGAAAAAAGATTGATTTGATCATCTTTAAATGCATTATGATTTATTTGTATTGTCTTGCTTGCTCCCTTTAGGCGTGTGTCTTCACTTACAGGAGGAGAATTGAGTGTTCATTCCCAATGGCCTTCATAACCTTCTTGCATTATCTCATCCTCAACCTCCAAGTCATGCCTCCTTCACTCGTAGGACAACTCAGCTATTGTCAGTGATTGGCACAACCTTTCTATGCAGTTTAGCGTCTTAGCGTTGCACGAAGATCCAGCACGCAATCAAATAAAAAGAGTGAGTATAGTATTCACAAAAGACACCAAGATTTTGACATGGAAAACTCCTGAAAAGGGGGAAAAATCATAGGGCCTAGCCTAGTTTGAATGAATAAACTAGTATTTGCAGTTGATTACAAATGAGGCCCTTCATTTGGGGGAAGGCCTTAGCTTGATGTAACAAATATACATCATACAAAGTGTGTTAAATGGTGGAAATAGGAAGAATCACTGTTGACGTGTTTGCTTGGTCGGAAGGGCCATAGTCGGTGGGTGAAGGAGGTCGAAAGGACTGTAATCGTTGGGTGACATAAGTCATAAAGAAAGTTATATAGCGACGAAGGTCGGAAGGACGACGTGGTGTAAAAGTCCAGCGATGGACATAAGTCCAATGTCAGATAGAAGTCTGACAACGGGAAGAAGTCTGGCGTCGGGTAGAAGCCCGATGGAATTCCGGTGACTGGCGAAAGTCCTGCGTCGGGCAGAAATCCGGCAACAGTCGGAAGTCCAACATTGGGTAGGAATCCGGCGACGGGCAGAAGTCCGATGTCTGGTAAGAATCCGGCGATGGGCTGAAGTTCGGCACTGGGTAGAAGTTTGTCGATGGATAGAAATTTGGTGCCTAATAGAATTCCGGCGATGAGCGGAGGTCCGACGTCTGGTAGAAGTCCGACTTCAGTCGACGGCCGGATAGAAATCCTATGTCAGATGACATTCGGGCAAAACTCCGACGTCAGTAGGCTACCTGGTGGAAGTCTGACAGTGGTCGAGGAGGAGTCTCTTCCTTGCTTCTTTCTCTTCTCTTCTTGCTTGGGCCTTCTCCCCCCCCCCCTCGCATTCGGGCAAAACTCCGACGTCGGTAGGCTGCCGTGTGGAAGTCCGACAGTGGTCGAGGATGAGTCTCTTCCTTGCTTCTTTCTCTTCTCTTCTTGCTTGGGCAGAACTCCGACTTAGCTTGATGTAACAAATATACATCATACAAAGTGTGTTAAATGGTGGAAACAGGAAGAATTGCTGTTGACGTGTTTGCTTGGTCGGAAGGGCCATAGTCGGTGGGCGAAGGAGGTCGAAAGGACTGTAATTGCTGGGCGACATAAGTCATAAAGAAAGTTATATAGAGACGAAAGTCAGAAGGACGACGTGGTGTAGAAGTCCAGCGATGGACATAAGTCCAACGTCAGATAGAAGTCCGACAACGGGAAGAAGTCTGGTGTCGGGTAGAAGCCCGATGGAATTCCGGTGACGGGCGAAAGTCCTGCGTCGGGCAGAAATCCGGCGACAGTCGGAAGTTTAACATTGGGTAGGAATCCAGCGACGGGTGGAATTCCGGTGTCTGGTAAGAATCCGACGACGGGCGGAAGTCCGGCACTGGGTAGAAGTCTGTCGATGGATAGAAGTTTGATGCCTAATAGAATTCCGGCGATGAGCGGAGGTCTTCCTTTGCTTCTCTCTTCTCTTCTAGCTTGGGCCTTCTTCCCCCCCCCCCCCCTGGTCAATAAATAGGAGGAATATTAGGGGTAAATTGGGAGTGGTTTGAATGGACGGCCGATGTTAAAACCCTTGATCGTGGACCGTTTATTGGGCATTTGAATGTCTTAATGATATCAGAATTTGGCGATCTTAGGCTCGTTGGATCGTATCGTCGAGCCGCTTGATTCGACTATAAGCATATCTTATTTGAAAACCGTTTGGTAATCCAAATTACAGTTTGAACCCTCCAAATGTGCTTTTGGTCTTTTATTTGGACTCATTTGGGCTAGGATTGAGTCGAATTTGGTTCCCTTGGGTTCGTATTTCCGAGACGTTCAGTTCTACTATAAGTTTGCTGAAATTGAAGTTTCCAACTTGATTTTGCCTTGAGATTCGTGCCCGATCAAGATAATTTTTTGATGATGTATCAAGTCTAATCAGAGAAAATTTGATTATGGAATTGTATTCCGGATGAGAATGGCAAAGCTAAGAATACAGTATTGAGCTTTTACATCTTCTTTAATTAAATAGTAGCTCATATCATAGATATTAGAGAAGACAGTCTGACCTTGTTTCCATTAAAAAGCCCAAATTTCTTTTTTAATAAACATGGGCAGCGTGAGAAAGAGAAGTTCTCCAGAGGGTAATAAAACATGAAGAAAAAGAATGAAATCATTCTAGGTGAAAATCACATTTAGCTGCGAGAAGGAATCAATATTATAAAACGATAAACTGAAATCATCCATACCTCAACTTCTTATTGAAGTGCCAAATCCCAACCAGAAGAGAACTTCAATGGAACAAAAGCACATCGATTTAAGACAAAGCGAAGACAAACTTGAAGAAGAAGACTCCTCTCTTCTTAGGGTTTTCAGTTCTTTCCGAGGAGAGGGAAAGACGTCTAAATTCGTGGAAGAAGAGAAGAAAGGCTTAATATGAATTAAATCCCAAATCTCAGCAGAAACGCGTTAAATAAGTGTCTTCATCGTGTAGGTGGATTAGATCACGTATATTGCATCAAACACCACAGCCTTTGAACAACCAAAGTATTGGCATTATTATCCACTAAGCTCGCCTGTCCGTGCGATTCACGATTGCCATGGACGCTATCATGTCGTGATTATTGCTAGAATTAATCGGTTTTTAATGATTTGGTCGGTCCACATTTTCTTTTTAAGAAATTAGAGGAAGCATCAAATACATACAATATATATATATATATATATATATATATATATATATACACGAGACTCAAATTTAGGACCTCTTAATTGAGGGTCAAACTCGCAACCAACAAACCAAAGAGAATGGTGAAATGTATTGTTTTTCATCTCAATCCTAATTTCAACTTATAACTACTCATAATAAAGATGTGTGAGCTGAAAATTGAATCATTATAATGTCGATCGATCTGATTGTTCAAGTTAAGTTTTATTTGATGTGCATAATTAATTAAAATAAAATAATAAACGGTGATATAATATATTTTTTGAAGCATTATTGAACATAAAAACTCATATGATCTTTAGGGGTGTCAATTTTGGGTGATGGTTCGGGTCAAATTCGAGATTGATCGGCACTATTCAGGTTAACTTGAACCTGATCCGTTTTTGCAAACAGGTCAGTTTTTCGAACCCAAACCCTACAAGCTTCAAGTTCGAGTCAACCCGACATGACCCGAATGAGCTGGGGCTGACAAAAAATTGTTAGTTTTCATGTCAAAAAATGGGTCAATATCAGATTTTGGGATAAAAAAACGGATCGGTTTTGGGTTTCCATATCAAAAAATGAGTTCTCGGGTCAAAAACGGGTAAAATTTAGGTTTCTAGGTCAATTCGAGCCCAACCCGGTTTTTGAAACGGGTCGATTTGTTGAACCCGAATCCGACCCATTTCAGGTCTGGATTGACCCTAAGCCAAAATTTTCGGGTCAGATTCATGTCGGATTTTCGAATCGTGTCAAATATTGACACTCCTAACGACCTTATCCCGTTAAGAATTTGTATAAAATTAATATATTATCACAAAAGTTTTTGCAGTAGAAGGTTGCGACTTTAGTAAGTTTGCAGTGTATGTCTTATTAAAGTGAACTATGGTGCAAGGAATTATGATATAGGTTCATGCATGATGATAGTTCTATCACAAATAATATTTGTAAAATAAGACTTTGTTTGGGATGACTTTCTTACTGCTTCATAAAATAGTTTTTTAGTACAAAAAATAAATTTTTTGATACTATAAAGTTGATTTAAGAAGCAGAAAGAAAGCCGTCCCAAACGAAGCCTAAGTCTTGGTGAGGATGAGTGTAACTCAAGTGGGGTTGTGACTTAAGTCTCCGAATAACAATTGTTGAAACACAAATGGGATAGTGGTGTAAACACAAATTTATGAAAAAGATCATATCTTATCACAATTATATATAAAAACTATAAATAATCCCTCATTATTCTTATGGAGGAGAAAAAGAGGCATAAAAAAGGAAGAGAATGGAAAATTTTGGGAGCTTATTTCCCGCAGACCATTGTCGAACTTCTGGCCGTTTGTCGATCACCGCCAGACTTCAGCTTGTTCGTTGATCATCGTTGGAGTTCTTCCTGTCCACTGCCAAACTTCCACTCGTCGTCGACTATTGCCGAATTTTGGTCCGTACGTCAACCATTGTCAGATTTATGCACGATTATCCTATCTACTGTAATTCCACCATTTCCAAGTAAATGGGCAAATCAAGCTGTATAATTCATTCAAATTTAGTGAAATTTTTTCATCTGGGCTAGGCCCCGTGGCTTTCCCTTTCCAGGTTTTTCACATAAAAAAACATCTAGTGTTATTCTCTCTCAACTATCTGTTGGTGTACGAATATAAGCACATTACTAAGATGTTTTATTCTCTTACTCCATCGTCGCATATATTCTCGCCTGCAATACATACATACATACATATATATATATATATAGATAAATTTTCTTGATATATTGAGGTAAAATTTTAAGTGGATAACTATTATATTCATCTTTGATTGTTTCTAACAAATTAATCACTGAAACAGGAGTGCAGACAAAAAGTGATCTAGCTATGGATAGATCCCGATGACAACAGCATAACTTTGTTAATTGGTATGAAGATTGTCGTGGAAACACAGTATTTCTGTAATACCAAACATAGAACCATAATAAAATAAGCTACAAAAAAAAGTCTCATACCTCTCTCCTATTTTGTCAAGAATGACTCCGTAAAAGAACTAAAAATAATAATTTATTATAAATTTTATGTATTTTTAAATATCTGTTTTCTTACATAGATAGGTCATATATTTCACTTACTGATAGAATTATAATCATATTAGATAAGCTTTTTAGATGTTAAAACATATGCTTATTATTTTAACTTTGTACAAAAATTCAACACGCCCATCTAAAAGTTGCGAAATATAGGAATAACTCAAGAATGAGAAAAATCACCAGACATCTGAAATATAAGAATCCTTCCTCACAAAAGAGGAATTTGGGATTTTTTTTTTATATAAAGTTGAACACAATTATTTTATTATGTTAGAGAGATTACATAAATCAATCGTCCACTAGAGGATTGTTAAAACAAAGTGTCAGAGTTATATGTTAATAGTCTTAATTGGATGACAGGCATTCAATGATGGTGGCGATGACTATTGAGGTGGTTGTTGGCATTAATTGTTGGAAATTGCTATATAGTTCTTTAGCTCTCTCAATTCTACAATCCCCCTTCCTGTAAAGAATATGATCATATTTATAGCCTTTTTAAGAGAAATATTTGATCAAATTTGATCAAAATAATAATAAAAAAAAACTACATCGTACAATCTATATAGATCTAATTGATTGTCAATTGTTTATTAAGTCATTAAGTACCTTCATGATGACAGAATCTAATGATCTTAAGCTCGTTAGATTCAGCTCATCGAGACGCTTAGTTTTATTATAATCATAAGAAGATCAGTTGATTCCTCAATTAATATTCATAAGTTTTCAAATATATTCACATGATGCCTGATTAAAGCTCACTTGGAATCAGATCAGATTATTTTTAAATATATATTAGATTATTTGTTTAAAAATAATTAAATATTTAGTTGTTCTTACGCACTAAAAATGGTCATATGTGGTTGAATTTTTTTTTTTTCTTTCAGCTGTTACCTTAAAAGAATACAGATGGTTAGATAGATCAGTCTGGAATAAATAAATATTTAAATCTTAACTGCGAAGGAAAATGAAGGGTTAAGAATCATTAACTTTAATTGTCAAATTAGGTGGAATTAATTTTTTATTAGTTGATGGGATCCATCTTAATCATCACTTGACGAAATGATTAGCAAGACAAACAATTCATGTTAACTTCTGGAGGTAATTCCATATATATCCTCCAAATTTTATTTATTTGCAAAATTAACACTTTCATGAATTAGATTCTTACCTGATTATTAAAATTCACAATCAAATTCAAACATACATATATAATTTACATTGGGATATTCAAAATACATTTTCTCACTTCACAAGCTTCACCATAACCTAAATCTCCTGTGGGTCGACCAACATCCAAAACATAGCCACAATGAGTGCTCAATTAGAAATGAAGCAAGAGAATTCAAACCAAAACATAGGCACAATGAGAAACATAAGACATTAATCAATCAACACCCAATATGAAAAACTAAACATGAACAGCTCCAACTGCTTCGGGCTTCGTTTGGGACGGGTTTTTACTACTTAAAAGAAGCTTTATGTTATAAAAATTAATAGAAAGCTGCTTTAAGAAGCAGTAAAAAAACCGTCCCAAATAAAACCTCAGTGAACAAAAGTCACAAAAGAGGATGATGGATTGAGCTGGGAAGAGGCATTTCTACCTTTCCATAGCTCAGCTGGGATCTATGGGGATTCCGGCGTCCCTTATCAGGTCCGCCGATAACTCCCCAGGTTTCAGACTGCTTTTGTCTTGCTCTTGCTCTCTCTTTCTCTTTTTCTGATTTGGTGGAGAAACAGTAAGGGCAACAAACACCAAACTCCCACTCTGGGGATTCCATGTCTGCGTCGCTCACTGGTTGTTTGCAGCCGTAACATAGCTTGAAGCTCCCTTGTTCCAAACCATGCTCAACAGATACACGTTTGTCAAACACAAAGCACTCACCCTCCCATAGGCTCTCTGATTCTGGCACATCTTCAAGATACTTGAGAATCCCTCCCTCCAAATGATAAACCTACAAGAATGACAACAAGGAAGAATATCAGAAACAATAAAGTGGATCATCATAAATTTTGCTTGAAGTTTTAATATTGGACATAGAAGAGGAGATAAGGGAAGACTAAATGGCTTTCCACTTAATATAGTTTATAACAACTCCCAAACAATTGCATTCAGTTGTCATTAGGGGCAGAACCAACCTTAATTTTCTGGGGGGGCAAATTTATAAGTAAAAGTATAGAGATTTCTTTTCCATAAATATCCTTACAACCAAAATTTATTCCGAGGGCGCTGCCTCTCGACCCCTATTTATTCATATCCTTGATCGTTGTACGCTTCACAGATATGTCGGGGGTCCAAGGGGGCAGCGCTCCCTTGGGGGTTTCAACCTTACAATTTCTCTTTGCTATTTGTCTTTGTATTTGGTTGTAAGAATATTCTTGGATTATCTTTACTATTTCTCTTTGAATTTGGTTCATGGTTCCCTAATAATAACATCCTACACAATGTGTTTAATCATGTTGAGTCAATTGCCTAAAGAAAAAAGTATTTTAAAACTTTTAGAGGGGGGGGGGGGGGGGGGGGGGGGGGGGGGGAATTTCCTGAAAATACTTGTAATAAAGAATAAAAAATAAGAGAGGAATAAATTACCAAAAGAATCATAGAATAAAGAATTTTTTTATTTTCTCGAGGGGGCAATTGCCCCCTAGCCTTTAGGTGGATCCACCCCCAGTTGTCATGAATTTCATAAAGATGCTCTTAACTAGTTATGATTTTTTCAAAATATTATCTAAAGAGAGAAATTTTATCTGAGGATAAAAATATGAACATGGAGGAACATAGCATGAAGGGAACTTCATACCTCTTCAAAACCTTTGCTGAGCAAAAAACTTGAAGCCTTCTCACATCTGATTCCGCCAGTGCAGTACATTGCGACACGAGGCAGCTTAGGTGGTTCTCCAAGTCTGTCATCCTCTGTGTCTACCTGCTGAATTCTTGACCCGACCTGAAACTCCTCCTTCACCCAGGATGGAAATTCTCGAAATGATGCTGTGCGTGGATCGACCGCACCTTTGAACTTACCTATGCGGGTCTCATACATGTTGCGTACATCGATTAACACCTAGCCCATAAATGTTAAGGTTAGCACATTAATGTTTCTTTCCTGCACTTTTCTTGATGCCCAAATTGAACACAATACAACAACAACAACAACAACAACAAGCCTTTGTCCCACTACGTGGGGTCGGCTACATGAATCCTTTTTCGCCATTGTGTACTGTTAAAAGTCAAATTCTCATTCAAATCTAATAAAGAAAGATCATTTCTAATATTTTCTAACCAAGTCTTTTTAGGTCTATCTCTACCTTTCTTAACATAAGTCAAATCTAATACCTCAACTTTCCTAACCGGTTCATCGGAAGGCCTCCGTTTAATGTGACCAAACCATCTAAGGCGATTCTCTCTAATCTTATCTTCCACTGGAGCTAGTCCAACCTTTCACGTATATGCTCGTTTCGTATCCTATCTCTAAGGGTAAAGCCACGCATCCACCTAAGCATCCTCATCTCTGCAACACTTAACTTAGTACTATGCTTCTCTTTTAATGGACAACATTCGGCACCATAAAACATTGCAGGTCTCACCACCAAATTGAACACAATATTGCAATTTATTTATTGAAATCCAGACAGCAAAAAACAATAACATACTGTAACATTGAGGTACTCACAATGTTAGGATCACTAATCAACGCATTCCAGTCCCTTGATTGAACATACTTTCCAACTCTTTCAGTAGGCAACACGCTTACATCCCCAAATGTCACTATCTGCTTGCAAAAACATTTAAAAGAATAATTTTCTAATGTTTTCTGATAGTAGAGCCTCCACTCTTGTTTAGTGAAAGGGACAGTAGAAAAGGCATTCAAACATAGAAAATTTACCTCTTTCTTCAACTTAACACGAACATGATCCCAACGAAAAGGAGCATCATCACCTGCTCCAAGAGGAGAATGGCTGGTGTGTCCATGATGAATGGCCTCTTCCTCAGGAGTAACAGGTGATTCAACCATTTTTACGCCTTTTAGCCTTGCATCAGATTGAATAAATTCAAGAACCTTCTGTACTGACTCTTGCGTTCCACATATGCTACCATTTATTCCCTCTGGTGCCAGAATGATACCTCCTGAAATACGCTGAAGAGAATCAGCTATGTAAATCTCCATGCATGCAAATTGATGAAAGATCGGAAAAATGTACAATGTTATAATTAAACATGGAAATTAAGGTACTGACATAGTCCTCGCACATTACTTAGCTAGTTAAAATTACATTACAAGCTATTTTGAATGCTGTAAATACAACAGAGGGTTAGAGAGGGATTAAACACATTTAGGATTTGATTAAATAAGATTTATAAAATTCCCATTGCCACAGTTAAAGCATCTTTCCATTACCTCAACCAATTTCTGTTAGAAGCAAGCAATGATTTGCTAGAATGTTACACATAAGTGATATGGTACAACTTACACTAACCGTGGAAAAAAGCATGGGTTAGCCAGCATGTCACCTACAAGTGACATCTCAACATGATATAACAATGAGACAAAAGATAATAATAATAACATAAACTAAGACTTTGCATTAAGATTTGGATTGTTCATCATACATAATCCTCCATGCAAGCTCATGATCCACTCATAATCCTTTTAAAATCATGGGAGAAAAATTAAGAAAATTAATTTATGATGCTTTGATGGATAGATGGGTCATATGAATCAAAAAGGAAAAAACCTTCATAAATTGCTTAATTTCAGGACAATTCTAATTGCTTAATTTGATAAATCCAAATTTTCATGTATTTAGAAGATTTAAATTTTATTTTATTTTTTTTATTTTCTTTCTTTTATCTATGATGCACAGACATGGACACGGACACGGGACACGTTAGTTATTGAAAATATAGGACACGGACACGGGTTGACACAGTATTATAATTTTAATATTTAAAAAATAGTGCATAAAAATTAAATAAGTATAATTTAAAAAATAATTTGAAAATTATAAGTCATTTAACTAGAATTTGTGTTTAAAATGATTAGTATTAGGATGTCGAGAGTCAAGCGTCGCTGCCGTTTATAAGTCACTGAGAGATGAGATGAAAATACCTTCACTACAACAACAACAACAATATCAAGCCTTTATCCCACTACGTGGGGTCGGCTACATGAATCCTTTTTCTCCATTGTGTCATATTAAAAGTCAAATTCTCGTTTAAATCTAATAAAGATAGGTCATTCCTAATATTTTCTAACCAAGTCTTTTTAGGTCTACCCATACTTTTCTTAACACAAGTCAAATCTAATACCTTTACTCTCCTAACCGGGTCATCGGAAGGCCGCCTTTTTATGTGACCAAACCATCAAAGCTTTTGGCTTTTCGATCTTTGAACACAGACAAAATCTTAAGATCTAAAATCTTACTCTCAAAAATATTTTTGTTAATATTCTTTAAATTCCCCCATCTAATCCTAGAAAAATGTTTTACTATATTTTTTATTTTATGCCCTTTTATCTTAAAGTCCAAAACTAATAATCGATGTTGGATATATAAATTTTCACTCGGAATAACTTTACAATCTGGGTTATATTATATCCATTCTAGTAAGAAAATACCTTCACTGCCAAAAAGAAATGAAAATGAGAATATTCGATGATTGGGTATTAAGTGCGGATGTTGATTTAGCATTGTGGATATGAAATAAGAAATTTAGTTTAAATCTCGTCAAATACAAAAAAAAAATATTTTAATAATTCATAAAATATTTAAAATACGCATGTCGGACACGCGTGTCCAATTTGTATTTAATATTTTTTTAATCAGTTACATTTTTGGCGTGTCTGACACGTGTCGGAGGAGTGTCAGAAGAGTGTCGTGTCGGATACGGTGTCGGACACTGCACGCCTCTTTGAGGAGAAGTGTCGATGCATCATAGTCTTTTATATTAGGATAAGTTATCAATCCATATAAGAGCATTTTATTAGCTCCTATAGCTTTTCAAAATTATCCAAGCTTGAAAAAAGCCTATAAATAAGAGCTAGCTTTATACTTTTTACGCATTAAATAAAAATTATTTTAACTTGCAAAAAATTTGTGTGGAAAGGCCTGATGGTTACTCTATTCTTCAATGAAACTTTGATGGCCGATCTGTAAGAGCGTTGGTTAGTCCTCAATCATCTTTTCCCAACCTTATTTTTCTTTTTTTTTCCTAATATAATTTATATATCCTTTACATAGCTTCGAGCCTAGCTTCACTCAACTTATAATTACGCTCAACCTCTTCAAAACTCTCTCAAATAGTCTTCGACATTCCTCATAATCTTTCAAGGCTTCTAGTCCCCAATACCCCTAAGATACCATAGACAAAATCTCAAAATAGAAAAATAATTCTTTGTTATGAGAAACCGGATAACAAATATTATAACTTTTGAACCACCAATCTAAAGTTCATAAGAATATCATCATTAGTTTCATAGTATTTCAAATATTTGATTTGAAGTTTCCAAATATTTATTCACGAAGAACTTGCACTTTAATAGCTTAGAAGTTTCAATATCAAATCTGTTTAAATCCTAAATACCCATCTCACCACCACCCAAATTCTAATTTTACTAGCACTAGGGCATTCCAAAAAAGCAACTTGACATAACCCAACCAATTTCAGTTAGAAGCAAGAAAGGATTTGCTAGAATGCTGTACATGTACATAAGTGAGATGGTACAACTTTCAGTAATTGTGGCGTAAAGGAAGCATGGATCAGCCAGCATGTCACCTACAAGTGACATCTCAACATGATGTAATACTAAGACAAAAGTCGATGACAATGTCACAAACCAAGACTTTGCATCAAGATTTCGATCATGCATCATACATAACTCTCCATGCAAGCTCATGATCTAACAATAATTCTTTCAAAATCATAGAAGAATAATTAAGAAGCTTGATTGGTAGGTGGGTTATACCAATTAAAAAGAAAAAAAAATCTTCATAAATTGCTTAATTCTAGGACAACTCTATTTGCCTATTTTAATAAATCCAAATCTTCATGCATTTAAAAGCTTTAAATTTCATTTTATTTTTCTTATTTTTTTGCTTTATGTTAAGATAAATCATTAATCCATATAATAGTATTTTATCAACTTGTAAGGCTTCTCAAAATGATCCAGGCTTGGAAAAAGCCTATAAAAAGGGGCTATAGCTTTGTACCTTTAACGCATTAAATAAAAATTATTTTAGCTTGTTAAAATTTTGCGTAGAAAGGCTTGATAGCTGTTCTACTCTTCCATGAAACTTAATGGCCGATCTCTTAGAACTTTGGAGAGTCCTTAATTATCTTTTCCCGACATTATTCTTCTTTTCTCCCACATAATTTTCATCTCCTCTATATAAATTCGAGCATAGCTTCCCTCAAATCATAAATACATCCAACCTCTTCAAAACTCTCAAATAGTCCCTCACATTCCTCATAATCTTCTAAGGCTTCTACTCTCCAATAACCCTAAGATACCAAAGCTAAAAGCTTGAAATAGAGAGAGAATTTCCTGCTATGAATAACTAAATTAAAAATATTATAACTTTTTTAACTACTAATCTAAAGTCTATAAGAATATCATAATTAGTTCTTTAATATTTCAAACATGAAGTTTCTTAAGATTTTAATCAAAGACAAACTTGTCCTTTAACAGCATATAAACTATCAAATTTGTCTAAACCCTAAATACCCATTTTATCACCACCCAAATAACCCTTTCACCATCATCTTAAAAAAGCACCAATTAAGTTGTTGCCTTCACCATAAATATCTTATAGATTGTTCATCATATTGATATCAAAGCCAAAAATTCCAAAAAGTCTAGGTCAAAGAGCTAGAAGGTATGAGAAGCATTGATCCAATAAGATTTATCTATTTAATAAACAAGATTATCCAAAGGAACTTACCAAGCCAAAACAATCAGTGGCAACCTATTAGACCGGTTCACTTGGAACCGGTCCAAAACCAGCCGGCCAAAGGGCCGCTGGTTTATAGTACTTCCGCCTCCTCTGCCTGTTCCGCTCAAAAGGAGCGGGCCCCATTAATTTAATAAAGGGAAATTCAAATGGAGTGGGGAGAGGAGGTTTTGGGAGGGAAATTGTATTATGAAGGTTTGGGTATTAAAGTGTGGGAGGACAACGCTATTTGCCCTAGATGTACAGCAAAATTCTTGCCATTCTCGGGCATAAAGAGTTTAAAAGAACTCTCGAAATGCATGTCTTATCCTGAAGCTTGCATTTGCATATCTATAATAAACAAAGTAAAAAAGTGTATAACTATGAGTGTACAATTCTATCCCTATCTTCCTTAAAAAAACCAGAAAAAAATATCGTCCCACTAATGAGTGATTAATCAAAGACCAACCAAACCATCACAATATGTTAAGCGATAGCATATTATTTTGGATTAAAAAATAGTTCAACAACAATGTTAAGAATGGATGAATAACTCAAAAAATTAGCATCAAAATAATAAAATATTAAAGTCCATCATAGATGAAGAAGAAAACAAATCTTGCAAAAATTGGAAGCACTACAACAACTGACCGGCTCAAAAACTCGTAGTTTAAGTTATTTCAGCATTACACAGGTCACACACCCATTCTTTGTTCTTTTCTTGTACACATATTAAACCAGCTGGTTTGAACCTCTATTAA
Source organism: Dendrobium catenatum (assembly GCF_001605985.2). Taxonomy (NCBI): domain Eukaryota; kingdom Viridiplantae; phylum Streptophyta; class Magnoliopsida; order Asparagales; family Orchidaceae; genus Dendrobium; species Dendrobium catenatum. The sequence goes on from NW_021318775.1 coordinate 2,436,170, forward strand.
ACCCAAAAAACGATTCATGTAAACCTCTATATAAATAGACCCCAAATATTGTACTTGAATTCAGAAAATAAGATTTCTACTTTCTTTCTTTTCTAATCTCTCTTCTTCTCCTTCTTCTTCCTCAAAGAGTCCACACATACTCAAAAGGTGCCTTCCTTTTCTTGATGTAGATCAAGAAGCATATCAAATGATGCTCTTGTTGAGACAACAAAATTCATTTCCCCCTCCTGCCACCCAGCAGTCTCCACTGCAACCAACACTTCTTTTCAGCTGCTAGCCCTCTTCTTCTCCCTAAGAACTTACCTCTCCATCTCCTATCCTATTGGCCAGCACTCTCCACTACAACCAACCTTCCTTCCAGCCACCAGATCTCTTCTCCTCCACCAAAACTCCATTACACACCTCCTAATCCTGCGGGCAAGCCACCTCCACTGCCCCAGCCTTCATTTTACCTGCTGACCTGCCGCATTCAAGAACAACAGCAAGAAATCTGCACCATTTAGGTTCTCCGTTCACCTCCAGAAATCTACTGCCTTCAATAATCAGCCATCAGTTTCTATTTTCAACAGCAAGAAATAGTCAAGGCAGCATCAAGAACGGTTACAACATCAATAACAGGTTCAGAAATCAGCATCAAGGATAGCTTCACAAATTGCATCAGCCTCGGCTTCAGAAATCTGCAGCATCAAGATGTTGATTCTCCTTCAAAAACCAATCCAATTCTTGCAATTTACTCTTTCTTCTTTGAAGATTCTATCAGGTCACTGTTCTTCTTATCAAGAACTACATCTTATATTCCCTTTCAACAGCCGCCAAGGTCGTCTCAACATGAAAAAAAACAGCTCTCCGAACAATGCAAACCAATCAAGAATTATAATTCTCTTAAATTCAAAAATCTCCACAACAAGTCAATGTTCAATTTGCTTTCATTGGCTCATCAATTCAACAATTCCATGCTTTTATACATTTTATTGACAAGAAACTTGATAGTTTGTGCATTGACCGCCCAACTACTCCACTCCATCAAGATCCTTTGTCTTCCGTCAGCATCCTTGGTTCTGCTGAACAAATCCCTTCCCTATAGCTGCCACCGTCTTCTACAAGTTTCTCTTTTCTTAAATCAATGAAATTTGAACTTTTTCGCTTTATAATGGATTCAACGTCGAACATGGACCTCTAAAGAATAGGAAAACTTTGGTTTCCACAACGCACATGATTATGATTGAGTTAAAATAACTTCCTTTCATCTTAAAGTACCTACGGCTACTTGGTACCAATGGTTAGGCATGAAAGCTCTTTCTACTTCTTTTCCATCTCTCAACCTTGTGGACAAATTTATTTTTTATGGTGAAGGGAGTGTTAAGCAATAATATATTATTTTGGATTCAAGGATAGTACAACAATAATGTCAAGAATAAATGAACAATTCAAAAAATCAGCATAAAGATAATAAAATATTTAAAATCTACCATAGAAGAACAAGGAAGCAAATCTTTCAAAGATTTGGTGCAGTATAACAACCGACAATAACTTGTGATTAGCATTAAAATGATCCCAGACTCATTTTTAGTTCTTTTATTTTATTTGCATTAAATCAGCTGGTCTGACATTGATCCCAGACTCATTTTTAGTTCTTTTATTTTACTTGTATTAAATCAACTAGTATGAACCTCTATTAAACCCAAAATTAGTTCATATAAATCTCTATAAATAGACCCTATGCTGTAATGGAATTCAAGAAATAAGATTTCTGCTTTCTTTCTTTCTTAATCTCTCTTCTCCTCAAAGAATTCACACCTATTCAAAAGGTGGCTTCCCTTTCTTGATGTAGATCAATTAGCTATAATTCCGAAGCAAACACTAGCCAAATTTCACTTACTAGCAACTAAAGTATACAAATTGCAATGCTAAATAGCAGGAGGTCTTGCTGATCATATCAGAGATAGCTGTTATAATTTGCGCATGAAAATATTAAATTGTTTAAGCATAGATAACAGCAATCTCACTTAACATCCAAAAATTAGTGCAAAAGCAGAACTTCCTATCTCCTCACCACTTTTTCGCAGAGATCTTTCAATGGCATGCGCATATCCTTGTAGTCCGCAAAAACCGCAAACTTATAGAAGGACACAACCACTAAAGGCGGCATAGACCTCTCCGCATCCTGTCCATCCCTCGCTATGGACATCTGCAAGCTCCCGCCGCCAACCGCTTTGGGTTCCTGGCGAAATCCGGCAGCGCGAAGAACTCGGCTTTTGATAGGAAGTGAGCCGCCGTGAGTCGCACTGCAAGAGAGATTAGCGGCAATGGATTTCACTTCGGCTGCTTTCATGGAGAGAAGGGTTCTTATAGGCCAATAGGGAGGATTTCTGAAGCTAGGCGGTATGGTGAGCACCCACACCTCCGTCGCGGCCGCACCGATTCTGTCCATTGGGTTCATCAATTCGAAGAAAACCTAACCTTATCTGTCAAGGACGTACTGTTCTATAAGCTGACGTGTCATGTAATAAACCATCGATTCACATCGAACGGTCTAAAATGTTTGAGGCCAGCGCTACTAGGGTTTCATGTAAAGAGATAAATTCTCGCTTTGAGTTAGCAAACGCGATCATTCGAACGGCGGTCTCTCTTGTTTGTCCGCCATGGGTAAGGAAAAAGCTTGTATTTTATTGTTTAAGTTTTTCCTTTCGATCGGGAGTTGGGGTTTGAGCATCGATTTTATGGATCGTTTCTTATTTTCTATCGAAATGATTTGCAGGAAAGGTGCACGGATCTCTGGCTCGCGCTGGTAAGGTGAGGGGGCAAACGCCGAAGGTGGCGAAACAAGACAAGAAGAAGAAGCCGAGGGGGAGGGCCCACAAGCGGATGCAGTACAACCGCCGCTTCGTCACCGCCGGTGAGCTCCGCAGTCCGTAATTTCTAGCTTTTCAATATAGGGATTGCTTCTTATGATCTTAATTTTTCTTTCCAGTCGTTGGATTCGGTAAGAAGAGGGGACCCAACTCGTCCGAGAAGTAAAGATCTGGCTTGCAAAGTTCGTAGGAGTGGAATTCTGATTTTTGTATGTCTTTGGTAATTTGTTGTTTTCTTTGTATTGAAAGGATCAAAACCCTCGAGTATGAATTAACTTTATAGGTAATTGCTTTTGAATTGTATTAATGAGATCTTGTTGATTTATCACTTTCTTATCTTGCTTTATTGTCTGAACTCATTTTATTGTGTGTTCTCCTTTTTTTGCTTGTATTACTTCTGTTGTTCAATGCAGTAGGAAAGCCATGATTCCAATTATTATGCATATTTAGGATAGGAGTCAATAAAAAGCATAAAGTCTGTACTCTTCAAACAATGGGGCTGCAATGGTTGTTCATGTTGTTCGACTTCAAATTTAATAATTTTGTCTGCAAACAGATAAACTACCTTTGCAAGGCTTTGATAGTGTTAACTAACCTTTTCTTCTCAAGGGATTGGCTAGCAAGGGTATGTGCATGACAAATCTTTCTTTCTCTATTATTGCCAATGGTGAGGTCCAAGTTTATTTCAATTCTAAAGATGATTTGAGATAGGGTTGACCCCATCCTCGTTTATCTTTACTTCTTTTATGAACACTATAGAGTGATTATCGAGGAAATGTTTGCTCTCTGTTGTGTGTATATCATTTATGGAATGGATGTATTTATACATGATTGGGCATTTTCCCAGATTTGGTTAAATCTCTTGATTAATGCTAAATTTGTTGATTGAAGGGATTCAAATAAATTCAAAATTACAAAATTTGTGTCAAAGAGTAAATTAAGTTGTACAAATAATGTAAATTCAGTTGTTCTATAAATATGCCCATGCCCCCCTAAGATGGAGCTTTGGTTGGAGAGTCCAATCTTGGAACGAAGAAGAGAGACGGATAACACGACAAAGGTTTGTTGAGTGCATTGACAGTCTGGTCTTCTGTAGGAACATATGCAATCCAAATATCATAATGCCAAACTTTTTCCCGAGTAAAGGAAAATAATCTAGGGTGGTATGTTTCATGTTAGAGTGAAATTTGGGATTAACGCAAATATTTTTTGCTCTAATATAATCATAATAGGTTTTTGATGTGCTAGTAGGAGTAATACCAATTCAAAGAATAATGATTTTCGCCAGATAATTTTAGCAATACTAGTGTTCCATCACTAGATATCTTACTTCAATGGAGGAAGTGGAAATTGTTTGTTTTTCTTAGAGCTCCAAGAGAGAACATTGTGATTAAGATAGATGATATTAGGCACAATCTATTTATAGGGAGAGTTCAAGTCTCCACTACCAACTCAAAGCGCATGGGAAGAGCAGCGATAAAGCATAATACCATTCTTAAGGGTGGAAAATTAGTTTAGAAGATATTTCATCATTGTCTAGTGATCAATAATAGGGTGATGCATGAATTAAGACAATTTATTACAACAAACACAATTTTAATCTTGACACTAAAGAAAAATATGAGTTGAACCCTTGATTAAGAAACAATTATAAAAAAAAGATCTATATAGTGTTGAATGGTGTCAAGGTCATTGTTGGTGATAATTATGTCATCAACATATACAAGAATATTTATAGCATTAGAGTTTAATGCAAATAATGACATACAGACATAAGAGTTTGTGAAGCCAAATGCTATAGATAAATGAGGGAGCTTAGCATATTCGGTATGAGTGCCTTATTTGAGTTCATATATAACTTTGTGGAGCTTATATATATAATTGAATGATCATGATCAAGAAAGTTGGGTAGTTGAGCCATATGCATTATCTGTGTGGTGGTGAGTTGTGGATGTTATTTTTAGATCGGGTGGTCATTGGGTAATTGGTGGACGTGGTAGTGGAGGTTGTAGCTGGAGATGGTAGGGTACTAGTTAGGTTTTGTGGTGAGTTGGAGGAACAATTTTTATCACTTGCTTGCAAAGATGATGATGAGGAATAGTTTAGTGGGTCAACTAATGGACCTACAACAAATTCATGAATGTAAAGTTTTAGGGTTTTGATGAGTGAGAGTCAATGGCATACACAAAGTGGATGATATTTTTGACAAACTCAACATATTTGATGCATTTTTTGTGGAGTTCATAGAGATCATCTCTTTGTGTAATAGTGTACCTAAAAAAGACAAAAGGAGAAGATTAAGGATCTAGTTTTGGGTAGACTTAAGGTAGAGTTGGGGTTTGTAGAGACATCGAAATACTCGAAGCTTGGAGTAGTTGGGAGGGTGGATAAAAAGAGATTCAAAGGGAGACTAAAAGTAAAATGTGGTAGTTGACATATCACTTAGGCCTTGTTTGGTTGGCCACAAGTTCTCCGTTTTCGATTTCAATCGGTGAAAAAAATTATTATTGTATTGTTTGTTTACGCGACTTTTTCAAAACATCTTTTGCTACACCTCCGTATTTTTGCCGATCCGGGAAGAAAAAAATTTCTGCTTCTCCATTGCAATACCTCTATTTAAGAACGAAAAAAAGGTCGGGGGAACCAAATGAGGCCTTATTAGGTAGGCAACAATCATAAATGCATATGACTGATTAGGAGGAGGGAAGCAGTAAGCATAGAGAGACCAATTTCTATTGTATTGTATTATGATGATAATATTCATAGTACCCATTATTTTTTGGGGTATGACTTGGGATGGTATATTTCATTAGACGAGAGAAAGGGATCAAGAGCTTCTACACTACTATTGACAAAGTAATGGGTGAGTTTTGTGATGAAACTTCATTTGGCTTGAACTTAGTGAAGATTTCCAGGATAGTGATCAACAAATATTATGTCATATTTTTAATTCATCAATTGGGTGTTTGGGAGGTCTACACATTCAAAAAATAATTTCAAATGGTTGAGAGGTCACGATTTTTGATGTAGAGAAAGAAAGCTAAATTTAATAATGATGGATTGGACTAATTCATGTATTCATGTGTTTATTTGATACTAAATGATTGAGAATTTTAGAATGAGGATGACATAGATGATCTTGATATTACAAAACACAACTCATGCCTTAGTTTTGGACTTAGACTTGGTTGCCCATGTATATATGCAATTTTATCAAAGAATGTGTATGAGGAATGAAGAGTGAGAGTTTCCAAGTTACCATCAATATGATGAGATTCTCTATTATTAGGAAGTCATGTAGTAGATACAATAGTTTGGAAGGCAGTGCTTGGCAAGATTTTGCCTTTGGCTCCATAGAGATGGGGGCTTATCAAAATATGACTTTGGAGGAGGATGACCACTTGATGACAAGGGTGATCCTTGTTGTAATGGTTGAGGTTGTTGAGGAGGTTGGGGAAGCTAATCAACTAATGAAATCATCTTTTGCAATATAATCTAAACTAGATAATCTTTAACAATTAAATTCCATAGAACTGCCTCTTTATTTATTATTATTGTTATTTTTTGGAATTGGGATATCGGCCCGCTGCAATCCCCTTAGGAGGCGCTTGACGGCATAACTAATCCCTCAGCTAGCCTAGAAGATGCACCCACCCCAGAAACCTCCTAGCCCGCAATTGATTGGGCCCCACTTAAGAGGCGCTGCCGCTCGAGTGGATTCAACGGTTGGGTGGTACCCAACCAAGCTAAGCATCAGTGGGTTTTATTTATTTATTAATTCAAACTAAGTAAATCATTTTTATTTTTTTATCTTTAACAAAAAGATAACTCTACTCAGCACCCTTTTAATATTCATCAAGATTGCTGGAAAGACAAATAAGAAACTATAAAAAAAGTAGTATATTCAGATATAATAGACGAAGCAAAGCTAAAGAAAGTCGTACGTTCTACTTCTGTCCTTCTTGCAAGGCAACCTAAAAGTCATTTGGTCATTAATATGGCGACATAAATATAATTTGCTATTGAACCGTGACTATATTTATAGTTTTGTTGCGGGCTAGAGTATATGCGGCAATAGAGTTAGAAAATTTTACGTCTTAGTCTTGTAAGAATATCCAGCACCCAAATAGAATAAAAAGGAATATCAGAATTTTTACATGGAAACTCTGGAAAGGGAAAAATCATGGGGTCACGCTCAGATGAAATGATTCTACTAGTGTTTGCTTAAGTTATAAGTGGCTGCCTCTTCTAGGTTGAAATTCAGTTACAAACGGAGATAAAAAATCCGGTGATGGTCTGGTGGTTGGGCAGAAATCTGGCTTCATTTGACGGTCGTGCAGAATTCCAACGTCAGTTGGCAGTCGGGTGGAAGTCTAGTGGTGGTCGAGAAGGAGTCTCTTCCTTCTCTTGCTTTTCGTCCTTCTCTTCTTGCTTCTTTGCTTAATTCCGACGTCGGGTGGTTGCCGGGTGAAAATCTGGCATTGGTCGAGGAGGAGTCTCTTCCTTATCTTCCTTCTTTTCCTTTCTTGCTTGAGTCCCCTCTCATGAGAAATGAGGGGTCTATTTATAGTTTTCTGAGAGTGGCATGGCCAGTAAATAAGATGAAGATCAAAGGGTACATTGGGAGTGTTTTGAATAGATGGCCAATGTTGAATCCCTTGATCGTGTATCATTTATTGAGCATTTGAAGACCCTAATGATATCAGTATTCAGAGATATTGGGCTCATTGGATTTATCTTGTCGAGCCGCTTGATTCGACTATAAGCACGTCATATTTGGAAACTAATCCAGATTATAGTTTGAACCCTTCAAATATGTTTCGGGTCTTTGATTCAAACTCATTTGGGCTCGGATTGAGTCTAATTTGGTGTCGTTGGGTTCGTATTTCCGAGACGTTTAGTTTGACTATAAGTTTGCTGAAACTGGAGTTCAAATGATCTCCAAATTAATTTTTTGAAGTTTCCAACTTGATTTTGCCTAGAGAGTCCCGATCAAGATAAATTTTTTTATGATATATCAAGTTTATAATAAGATTATGTAAAAAATAATGAGATCAATTTCCAATTCCTCAGATTCGATCTAGGATCGCGTTTTCTATAGAAAACGCAGTTCTGCTTTGCGTTTTGTAGCAAAACGCGAATCATGTTCACGCGGCTGATCCTTTTTAAATTATTTTTTTTATCCTATTCCTAATATAATTTTAAAATCTGATCCTATCAAAAATTTTCCCTAAATATAATTTGTTATTGAACCGTGACTACATTTATAGTTTTGTTGCGGGCTAGTGTATACACGGTGATAGAGTTTGAAAATTTTATGTCTTAGCCTTGTATGAATATCCAGTACACAAATAGAATAAAAAGGAACATCAAAATTTTTACATGGAATCCTTGGAAAGGAAAAAATCATGGGGCCACGCCCAGATGAAATGATTATACTAGTATTTGCTTAAGTTATAAGTGGATGCCTCTTCTAGGTTGAAATTCAGTTACAAACGGAGATCGAAAATCTAATGATGTTCTGGTGGTTGGGCAAAAATCTGGCTTCATTTGACGGTCGGGAAAAATTCCGACGTCAGTTGGCAGTCGGGTGGAAGTCTGGTGGTGGTCGAGGAGTCTCTTCTTGCTTTTCGTCCTCTCTTCTTGCTTCCTTGCTTAATTCCGGAGTCGGGCGGTTGCCAGGTGAAAGGCTGGCGTTGGTCGAGGAGTCTCTTCCTTATCTTCCCTTCTTCCTTCTTTTCCTTGCTTGCTTGGGTCCCCTCTCATGAGAAATGAGAATGGACGGCTAATATAGACTCCCTTGATCGTGGACCATTTATTGAGCATTTGAAGGCCCTAATGATATCAGAATTCAGAGATATTGGGCTCATTGGATTCATCTTGTCGAGCCGCTCGATTCGACTATAAGCACGTCATATTTGGAGGTCTTTGATTCGGACTCATTTGGTCTCTGATTGAGTCTAATTTGGTGTCGTTGGGTTCGTTCGACTATAAGTTTGCTGAAATTGGAGTTCAAATTGTCTCCGAATTAATTTTTGAAGTTTCCAACTTGATTTTGCCTCGAGATTCGCGCCCGATCAAGATAATTTTTTTATGATATATCAAGTTTATAATAAGATTATGTACAAAATAATGAGATCAATTTCCAATTCGTCAGATTCTGAACAGTCCTTTGCATATTGATCAAACAAACACAATTCTTTGCTGTTCTACTGCAAAATTGATTAAAAATCACCGAAGGGGTATAATTTGATTGAAGTTAACAACAAAAGAGGGGAAAACCAGCATTTTTAAATCTGTAATGTGCAATATAATCACAATAGCTATTAGTTTCACTCAAAATCTTTGATCACACAGCAAATCATGCTCTCAGATGCCAACAACCGCTGCCTCACTGTGTCATGGTCGCAGGAAGCGTTGCTCTTATAGAGGAAGAAAGGCCGTCCATCAGAGCATGCGCCATATTGATGCATTAAGAATTGAACTCGCTGTTATCCTCATAGAAAACCTGTTCTATGAAGAAACAAGGTTGAAGACGCTTGGAAAATGTGGGTTTTTTTTGCTATGATTTTGTGCATCGTTTTGCTTGTGATATAAAAATGGAGGCGATGTAGGGGTGCAAACAAGTCGAGTCGAGTTTGAGCCAAGGGTTGTTCGAGTCGAGCTCGACTATCTAATACCAAGCTTGAATTCGAGTCGAGCTCAAAATCAGAGCTAGAGCTCGACTCGTCTTCATGTCGAGCGGCTCGTCGAGCTCAGTCCCGAGCTCTGCTGTCAAAATGGTCGTAGCCGCCGTCCGTCGTATGTCGTCGCGTTCGTCTTCTCGACCTCCGCCGTCGATATCCTTTGTTCTGAGCTCATCTTCTTCGTCGTCTTCCCAAATTCCGGCGACATTGTCCTGAGGACAAGCTCGCAGTTGAAATTGGACTACAACCTTCTGGCTTTTATCATCCGACCATAATCCTTCAAAGGGTTATTAATAAATGACCCGACCCAACAATTCAACCCAAAAAAATTCAGATTCTAGTTTGATAGGTTTAATAAATAGGTATGGTTCGGGTCAAGCATTTCGACATGTTTATTAAATAGGTTGGTTTTGAGTTGACCCGCTAACTCGATTTTGACTTGAAAATGATACGTTTAATATTTTTTCTTCAAATTCTTTTATTTATTGAAATAATTTTTATATTTTTATTAATTAATATAAAATTTATGATAAATAAGCTAATAAAAATATTTTTTAATTAAAAAAATTATCATGTCGGGTTCAAGATGATCAGATTTGGGTCGGATCAATTTTGGGTCGAAACTGAATTTGACCCGTTTTAATGCCTCTAAAGATCCAACCACCCTTGCTTTACTCCCGTCCGCTGACCAATATTACCTAACTATGCTCCTCTGACTACAAAAAAATGCCACCTAACTGTGATGCTTACCGTTACTAATGATGTCAATACAGCTAATCACTATTAGGTTTATACATACCATCGACATCCACTCTAATTTTCAATATCAACAAACATGATTTACATTAAACATTTTAGGTTTCGTTTGGGATGGCTTTATTATTGCTTCATAAAGCAGCTTTCTAGTACAAAAATTAAAATATTTGTACTAAAAAACTGCTTTAAGAAGCATAAAGAAAGTCGTCTCAAACGAAGTCTTTTAATCTCAAATCTCCCATGCTTAAAGAAGAATGACCAAACATATATCAAATAACTAAAAAACTGCTTTAGGCTTCGTTTGGGGCGACTTTTTTATTGCTTTCTAAAATGGAGTTTTAGTACAAAAATAAAAAAATTTGTACTATAACTCCATTTTAGAAAGCAATAAAAAAGTCGTCCCAAACGAACCCTTAAGAAGCATAAAGAAAGTCGTCTCAAACGAAGTCTTTTAATCTCAAATCTCCCATGCTTAAAGAAGAATGATCAAATATATATCAAATAATTTATTGAAGACAGCTGATATGCCCTAAGGCTCTTCGAAGTTCCACCATTGAATCCATTATTTATGATTTATATTTATTAGTAATATATGAGAAATTAATAAATTTTTCTATTATTCTCATTTGAAAATAAATTTAATTAATATAATTTATAATAAAAATTTTGATCAGAATATTACGAGTGAATTTTTTTCTTAGATTATTTGTCAATGCATAATATACATTCTTAATGATAAATTGCTAAATGTCTTCTTAAGCGTCACAAAATAAGATGACCTATGGTTGATCATATTTATCAATCAATTTGGTGCTGTTTTTATTTGGCTAAAATAATATATTTTTGTTCTATTTCCATTTCATTAAGAATTCGCTGCTCTTAATACGTTTCTGCTGAATGCCACCAACCGAAATGCACGATTAATTCAGCACTTGACTGAGACTTTAGTGATAGTTTTAACCACTATAAGTGAATTTGCAGCTATTTAAGAACCGCTGCAAGACCGTCGTAGTTGGTGTCTGCTGCAAAGCTTTTTTGCGATGGTTTTGAGACTATCGGAGAAAAATTTTAAAGCGATTATATTAGAAGCGGTCTAAACCGCTTCTATTTAATAGATTAGCGACAGTTATGACCACAAATGCTTTTCCAGAATAACGATTGTTTAAATTGTTGTTATATTTCACAATTAGCGGCGGTTTAAAACGCCGCTAAATCTTCATATTTTTTTATATAGTGTTTTTTTTAACCAAAAAATAGATATATTAATAAAAATCAAAAGGTTACAACAGCAATAGCACAAAAACAATAAAGCGAAAAAAGCAAATTACAACAAAAAAGCGGGCTCAATAAACGGCCAAGGCTCTCAGCGTCCCCGAAGCCTCGCACAGACCATCCAATAAGGTGAAGATATCGCCCCCAATACCAACCAAATCTAGAAACAACACCAAAGGTTGCCACTAGCAAAACGACAAAGATGCGAGCCTCAGCCACATCATTGCCCTGAATCCAGCACGCCACCAAAACGATCAATAAAAAAGTAAAGCAATCCCGAAAAAGAGAACATGGAATTGAACATGGAAAAAATACAGAACTATCTTCTACGGCGGCCTCTCCCACGAAACCTCCCCCGAGAGGCAGCCGAAATAACAGGTCTAGCACGAACCAAAGCAAAATCATTTCCAGGGTCAGAACCCCAACAAATATTCGGAGAAACCAAACCACAATCCGAAAAATCGGATTCAGATTCACCATCCGACGAGCCGTGCAACCAATTCACATGTTCCCTAATATCCAAACCGGAATTACCACCCAAACGATTGACCATAATATGCGCTTCAACCAATTTTACCGGGACATCAACAAAAGTATTAGAGCAACCAGACTTTCCAATCAAAGTATCCACCTGCATACACTCAACATTACAATCCACACTCGCAGCAGGAAAACATGAAGCCTCGCCAGAAGGAACAACACCTTCGATAACGTCAATGATACCCACCGAATGGACAATATCATCCACAACAGGGCACACATCCACTTTATTGCAATTAAAAACACCAGCAGGAGTCCTTAATGGATCCGAAAAAACTCCAACCTCAGGACAACCATCTTCAACCAAATTGTTATTAAAACCTACCAGAGGAATTAAAGCCCCCGGCTGAGTCTCAGCCTCCTTAGCAAGAGCGACTCCCAAAACATCAGAACGCCCAGCCCCAGCTCCATGAGAACATAGCGGAGAAACAACAGAGGGTAAAACTTCACCCACCATAGCATTTTTACCAATAACACAGTCATCAACACTAATCACATTATTCTCACAGAGAGGAACAAAAATAACATTCGGGGTAGAAGACACAGAATTCGCTAGGGGTTTAGAAGGAGGATCCACCGGCGATGGAGCAGAAATCATATCTGAACGCAAATGGGGAAAAAGCTTAACACAATCCGACTTCAAATGCCCCACAGCCTTACAATGCAAACAAAAACTTGGCATACCTTCAAAGATAACTTTTTGAACATAACCAAATTTCTCCGGACCCAGCCAAACAGACTCAGGGTAAGAATTAGAAATGTCGAGTTCAACAAAAATACGAGCGACTGAGGGACGCGAGCCAACAGCCGTGGCATTGTCGGTTTGAATCGGGCGCCCAAAGATAGATCCTAAACCTAAAAGAATCAGGGTGAGAAAAGATGAGGACGCAAACCAGGAAACGAGATCCAAACAGGGACGATCGGTGATTCCTCCGAATGGTCAAGAAGAGGCGACCACTTAATCACCTTCATGAAACAGCCAAAAACAAAATATGAACGATGCGCAAAAATCCTCCCATAATCAAGATCATTCGAAAGCTTGATCAGAACATTAGATTGATCCAGCACAGTGACAGAAAAATCGGCGGATAAATATATATATATATATATATATATATAGTTTTACTTTGCCATATGTCTAGGTTTCCTACCAAATCCACATCAATATAGCCTCATAATATTCTTTTTTATAGATTTGATATATACCAACTGAAATCTCCTAGTGCATGTATAATGATTGCAATATTGCATTTAGTAATTATTATTTTGATAGTATGAAGTGATATGTAAGTGGTGTGCTCACCATTTTTTGCTTTCATTATATTGAACTTATCAAATACACTTTTAATATATTGAGAGCATGATAAGGTTAAAATACATGTAATTTTATATCAGTCTACTCTTATATTTAGAATCTTCTTGGCTTTCTGTAGGATCTTCGTATCAAATTTCTATGATAATTGTACTTTCATATTGTTGATTTTTCAGATGTCAGCCCTTACAATCATTATGTTATTAACTATAAAATAAAGTTATATAATCTTTTTAGTATTTTTTTACATAACAACAATGATCAACATTATATTAACAAAAGTTATTTTTGTGTATGAATCCATCAAACTTTTTTCCATTGACATGGGGCTTACTTTAACTATGTGACACCCTAGGATGTAATGAAAGGATTGAATCACTTAAATCTATAATAAAAATTAACTCATCCTTTAACCAAAGATAACTAGAGCTAGATGCTAGAATTCCAAATTACAAAAGCACATATAAACAAATTTAATTTCATCAAAATATAAATACAATAATCTAGTACAAATCCAATTGTCTGTACATCAGAATAAATACAACTTTATTATAAAAATAATATTTCAAACTCAGAAGATCCTACTCCTAAACTTTATCTACTCAGCTAAGCCTTTACTTTTTCCTGAAATATCAGAAAGAATATAATGAGCACAACTAGCTTTGTAAACTATCTCCCTTAATCATCACATATATCAATATCCATTGCAAATATTAAATAGCAGTTTAGATTAAACAAATGAAATACTACGGGGACATAATATTTAGGGCTTCATTATAAACTTATTTCTAAAATTATTATGTGCACTTGTACCACCACTTTCACAGATTTTCAATACTTCACAGAATATTTGTTATTGGAATATCACTTGCTTGTCATATGTGCTTGACATATTCATTTCATCATAATTCTTATAGAATTTCAGAAGTATATATCTAGTATTCAGTTCAAAGTATTATGTATAATAGATTTTTTGAACTATTATCAATGTAATGTTTGTTTTTAATGAACATATCTCGATGCCTACTTATAACTTCACTTCCACTTAAGCCTCCTTTCAACCTCCCAGACATGTATAGAGAAAGTGAGGCTAGAAACATAATAATACAATACTTAACAGTGTCACGATGCCTACTTATTGCTTCTTAAAGCAGTTTTAAAGCAATGTTTTAGTATAAAATTTTTAATTTTTAAACTAGAAAGCTGTTTTAAGAAGCAATAAAAAAGTAGTCCCAAACGAAGCCTAAAAGCTAGAGTTGGCCATCAATTAATAAGGCTTTGTTTGGGATGGTTTTTTTATTGCTTTTTAAGACTCAAACAATTTTTTAGTAAAACTTAATTTTAAAAAGCAATAAAAAGTCGTCCCAAATGAAGCCTAAGTTATGTTATTGTATTTACTATATCAAGCCAAAATATTTTTGGGTGTCTTTGTGTGGAGTTATATGCTTCTAGCCCATTCATTTAAAATCTTTCTCATTCTTTTAGCAATTCCATTCTATCAGGGATCTAATGGGACTATTTTCTCTATGTGAATCTCATTACTAGCATATTAATTTTTTAATTTCATGCTATCACACTCTCCATCACTGGCAAATAGTAATATTTATTTTTGTGTAGCCTCATTTTTAGCTAGGCTTTTCCTTCTTATAAAGAAATTAAACGCATCATATTTGTTTTTGATGAAATTAGCTATTACATTTCTTCTAAGATTGTGATATAATACATTGAGCTACTTAGAGTCATAAAGGGATAATGTGAACTCAGGGGCGGAACCAGCAATAATTTTCAGGGGAAACAAACTTAGAAGTAACTGTTGGGAGATATATCGAGGGTCCAAGGGGGCAGTGACAACCTCTGGCAGGATTTGACCTAAGAAATCATATAATAATAATAATAAATTTGAGGGGGGGCTGAGCTCAAAGGGGGTTCCTCCCCTTTGTGAACTAAACAATGAAGCTGACATACTGTAACATCAAATCCAGAATATTATGTCAAAATTCACACAATCCATCATTGTCACTACATTAATAGTATCTATCATAAGTAAATTATGTCAAGAAATGACCGTTTTTACTTGAATGCAGCCTCTCTTTTGCACTTTCAGTGAAGCTTCGGCAAGGTTTGTAGTCATCCACAACATCGTCAACAAAGCAAAAAAAAATCGATGCTGAGTTCTTTTGTTGGCTGCTTATTATCTTCTAGAATATAAAAAATAACTGTTGACCACGCAAACAAATTTTCCATCCATAATTTGCCAAGTAACTTCGCCAATGAATCATAATTACATATTTATAAATTCAACATGAAGATCCTCAAAAGATTCTACTTAACTCATACTACCTATTCCAAATCAATAATTTGCGTCAGTGCTCTTATAAATTATATTAAGATTTTTTTTTTTTAAAACAATACTTTTTATTTCAACCAAAAAAGATGGTACAAGAAAGTCTAAAAAAAGGACAAAATAGCAATTACAGTGCCAAAACACTAAAATAGAGAAAACAATTAGAGAAGAGGACAAAGAAACCATTCAGGCTCAGTAATGGCAAAAGGCTCCTACAACCATCCAGTAGGCAAGCAAGGACCATCCAGAGGCAAACAACAGGTCACACATAGTAAGACGCACATTGAGCAACATCACCCCACATCTCAAACTGATGCCAATAAACAAGGAAGCACTGCCAATGGTTGCCAACAAGCCAAGTCGTCCAGGTGGAGAGCAGAAAGCCGCCTCTTCATCGCCCTAGCATAAATTGAGGGAACAACCGCAGAGCTAGCCACAAGCCACACAAAAATTATCACTTGAAACCACCCAACAACCGAACCCAAAAAAACCAGTGGATGCCCACCAAAGTTCAAGTGGCAGAATCTATATGAAGCTTGAATTTGTCACTTTTATGAACATTTTTCTTGCCTTTCTTACCATAAGTTAAAAAGAAACCCTTATTATCCACCTTAACCACATTTAAATCACATTCATCCTACAAGTCGTTAGATGGGACAACATTAAACCGCCCACCAACGCAATTTCCATAAGAGCAACAATTAATCGATCCAATCAGAAATGATCAACAAGATCATCCAAATGCTCATTCCTGCCCCCTCCAACAATATTAACATTTTTATAAATATGAAGAAAAGCTAAGGAAATGACATGAACCATATCTAAAACATCTAAGCTCGAACGAACAATAAACTCTCCACTCACATGGACAAGAGCCCCCTGAGAGTCGCCTATCAAAACAGAGACAAAAAGCTGACACCCCTCAGGAGCGCCAAACCAGAAGCAACCTGAATATCTGAGCAAAGAGAAGTAGAAATTAAATGAGAAGCAAATGTTAAATCATTAGCAACAACATCATAAGATGAAATAAGGCTATCAATTTTATTCTAAACATTCAGTATTTGTATAGCCCCCTGAAATATCCTTAGTTATCGTCAAATCATTAGACGCAGAAGAACAACTATTGGAGACAAGAAGGCTAGCCATATTATTTCGAGAATTAACTAAATCCAGAGAAGGTTCAGAGGCTTGATTGCCCACTCCAATAGAAACAAGAATTAAAGAAGCATCCACAATATTCATATTAGTAAGCCTCACATCACTAGGTTTTTCACCCACATTAATAGTAGTCACTACAGGAAAACCCGGTGTTACCGGCGGATAAAATCCGCCGATAATATGTGAAATCCGACGGAAATATAGGTTTCTGGACGCTTTCCGACGTCCAATGCGCCGTAAAATACGTCGTAAAATTTCCGTCGCAGCATGTGCCGTTTCAGGCGCTGTATTTTACCGGCGCAAAACGCTCCGTCGGAAATTTCGACGGTAATCGCGTGTTTTCCTGTAGTGAGTATAGGTACTAGTGGTAGCTCCAGTTAAATGAGGGTGCAAGATGATACATTCTAATTTAGAACGCCCAAAATCCTTACAGTGTACACAATAAGAATGAATAGCTTCCATCTCCACCAACTGAATAAAGCTCAAATTTTCAGACCCCAACCACACTTTATTAGGATAATGTTTAGTAACATCTGGATCAACATGAACACAATTAATAGAGTGTCTTAAGCCATTAGAGGTAGCAAAATCAGCTTTTAAGGGTCGACCAAATTAAACAAGGAACCCAAATCGTGAAGTATATGGGGAGAGAAGAGGTGAGGGTGAAGGTTAGGGAAAGAGATCACTCAAATGTGAATGATAGGAGATTCCACGTTAACATCAAATTGAGGAGACCACTTGATAAGTTTTATGAAGCAATTGTTCACAAAATATGAACGATGGGATAACACACGATAGTAATTCATATCATTCGCCAATTTAATCAACACATTCTTTGAGTTGAGTAAAGTAACTAAAAATTTACCCTGACGTTTTAGGTTAAAAAAGAACTTATGAATTGCATCCAATGAAGGACGTCGCTTAGGAATTTTTTCAACTAAAGCGAACTCGAAGTGGGCATCTAATGCAAGGATTTCAGCATTTGAAATCCACAAGGTTGGAAGGCCATGGTGGGAAGTGATTTTCAGATCATGGAACTCCGACGAGGAGGGAACCCCGGACAGAGCCTCCCTAAACAACCGCGAATTGGTAGGGCCACCAAAAAAATTGGGGTCAATGAGACGATTAACAGCCATACCACGACAGAAATAGAAAATTGAAGGAAAAAAAAAACAAAATGGGCGACGAAAATCAAGAAGAGGAAAGGAAAACTCCCCTGACGAAGGCAATGCAACGAGAAGCAGAGGAGAAAGATGGCTACGGCAGAAAACCTTAGCAGAGCCATTGAGCAAAAAGGATATCCTACTATAAATTATATTAAGAATGGTTCAACATTAGAGAAGCTATGATGAATAAGTTAATTATTTGCGTGTAAAGGGCTATTTGATTTCTTGAAAAATAAATGAAGAGTAAAATAAAATGTGATGTAAAAAAATGTAATATCTTTAAAATATTTAGAGGTGTATGGATTAGTGTAAAATAAATACAAGTGATTTTTTTATTTGACTTGAAGTAAAATGGATGACAACGATGGTGCATGGTAGCTTATGACTGGTTGAGGTTGGTGAGCGACAGTGGTGGTGGCTAGTAGTGGTCAGCAATGGGTGATGGTTGATGGTGATGGTGGCAAACATTGGCCTACAATGGAGGTATTGGTTAGCGGCGGCAATAGAAGCAAAACTACGGTGTATCTTGAAAATGATTAATATAACAATTTTCAAATAACCTAAAATTGAATTAGAATGTGCATTCCAAATACTTCAAAACTATACTATGCCTTTCTTTTTGTTCAGATCAACTATAAATATTTTTAAAACATCAATATTTGAGATACTTCACTTCATTTATCTCAAATAAAATAGCCCCGCACCTTAATGAATTCTAATTTTCTCGAATTGATTGTTTCTCTCCGATGACCCGGTTAGGAAACTAGAGGTATTAGGTTCTACTTTTGTTAAGAAAGGTAGAAGTAAACATAAAAAAGACTTGGTTAGAAATATTAGAAATGATCTTTCTTTATTAGATTTAAACAATAATTTGACTTTTAACATAACAAAATTGAGAAAAAGGATTCAAGTAGCCGACCCACGTAGTGGGACAAAGGCTTGACGTTGTTGTGGTTATTATTGATTGTTTCTCTCTAATTGAGTTAATTAATTCGGAATTTAGTTGATGTACATGCAAAATTAGATATTAGAGTATTAATTGATATTAAAAAATACTAATATTGTAAGTTAAGAAATATTGGAAATATTAGAATGTTTGGGTGAATTTTATAATCATTATATATATATTTGTTAGCAAGCAAATAACATAGAAGAAGGGTTGAATTGTAATTTGAAGATGATTTTTTATATATTATCAGAAAATTATATTAATCGGGCATGAATCTAGAGGCAAAATCCAGCTGGAAACATTCAAAATTAAATCTAGGATCGGACCATATGCACTCCGATTTTATTATAGTTGAATCGAGCGCCTCAACGAGCAAATCCAACAAGCCCAAAATCATCAAATTATGATATTATTAAGACATTTAAAATCCCAATAAACGGTCTACAATAAAGAAGATCAACATCAGTCGTCCATTCAAATCGCTCGATCCCAACTTACCCTTGATCTCTCTCATATTTATTGGTCATGCCACTATTAGAAAATTATAAATAGCCGGCCCCCTCATTCTTCATGGGAAGGGGACTCAAGCAAGGAAGACAAGGAATAGAGAGAAACTAGAGTTCTCTTGCCACCAGACTCCTCTTCGACCACCACCGAACTTCCACATAGCCATTGACTATCATTGGACTTCTGCCCGTCCACCAGCCGACGCGAAACTTCTGCCCGGTCACCTACTGACGCTAGACTTCTGCCCGGTCACCTACTGACGCGAGACTTCCACCCAACCACAGACTAAACAAGACTTTCACCCGACCACCGATTAACCCCGGACTTCCACCCGGTCACCGTCTGACCCCAAACTTCTGCCCGGTCACTGACTGATGCCAGACTTCCATTTGGCCCGGGTTGACCCCGGACTTCTGCCCGGTCATTGACTAACGTCGGACTTCTTTTAGATACTTCACCAATTGATGTCGTACTTCTGGCCGACCACCAACTAAAATCAAACTTCTTTCTGGCCACCAAATGTCTTTGGATTTCTATCTGATCTCCGTTCGTCACTATATTTCAACCTAACGGTTGATTATTGTAATATGATCGTCCTCAATATGATTGATCAATTATTTGTAATCTATTCAAATACTAGTAGAATCATTTCAACTGGGAGTTGCCCCATAGTTTTTTTTCCTTTTGCAGGGTTTTCCACATAAAAAATATTTTGTTTCTAAAACTACATGTTTGTATGTTGGATATCCGTACAACACTGAGATGAAAATTTTTTAACTCTATCACCGCGTGTATATTCTAGCCCACAAAAATTTCCATCCTATCACTTTAATTTATATATATCAAAACTAAGAAGAAAATGCTCGGAGGAATAGAGGAAATAATACCACATAAACTTTTTTCTTGACACTAGAAATCACGTATAGACGTTACCAAAAAATCAGGCTTTCGCAGCACAAATTTTGACTTTTCCCGGCGGTTTTACCCGCCACTAATTTTTTTGCAGCGGTTTTGCAGCAGCTCCTTATCATATGTAGAATAATTTTTTAACATCTCTTAAGAACCCCTAATAGTATATTATAGGTCTTGTTTGCATATCGTCAGACCTAAATAATTTAAAATATTCTCATTCTCTCTCCTGTTTTTCCGTTCTGCTCTGGCGATTTTTTTTCTCCTCCTTTTCTCTGCTTCCTTCGTGAGAGTTTTAGGGTTTCTGCTAGCCGCCGCGGTTTTGGGTGGTGCTTGGAGGTTTGGTGTCTAAGGCCTTGTGGCCTTAGGCTCTTTTCCTGCGATGGCGTCTTCGTCGAACCCGTGGGGTTCTCCTCCAGCTGTTTCTCCGAAGACTAATCCTGGTTTTTTTGATCTTTCTGGTGGTGAGAAGCGTCCTTCTTCCAGATCTTTTAAAGATGTTCTTACTGGTCCTGCGGAGGCTAAGGGTTCAGGCTTTGAGTTCAAAAAATCCACGGTTAAAGGGGTTCCTGCAATATTGTTCTCTGAAGAAGATGTCGTTCGACTAGCTGCTCCTTATCAGTTCACTCTTGTGGGTAAATTTACTTTAAGGCGTCCGAACTTGGATTTTATTCGTGGTTTCTTTCGCAACCTTAAACTTTCTGGTAATTTTTCGATTGGTCTGTTAGATCCTAGGCATGTGGCGATTCAGTTGTCTAATGACTTAGATTATAGTCGCATTTTTTCCCGTAGATCATATTATATTGC
>NW_021318775.1:2458474-2474447 GCF_001605985.2 Dendrobium catenatum
TAGCAAATGTCTAGTGAGAACATCCATGACTAAAGCAAGAAGATATGGACTTAAGGCTGATCCTATATGTAATCCAACCAAAATAAGAAAAAAAAAATTAAACAAAATACCTTCCGTTCCGTCGGCGAAGAGAGACCCTCGGCGACGCGCGAGCAGGAAAGAGAGGAAAGGATGCTCGGCAAAGTCTGGTGACCGTCGACGGTGAATTCCGGTGACCGTCGGCGACGTCAATCCATAGCGAGCGACGGACGGCGACGGGCGAAACACGCGAGGTGAGAGAACGGAAGGAAAAGAATGAGCGGCCAGAGGGGCTCGGTGTCGAAAAATAGGGCTTTCACCGGCGGACGTTCCGGCGGCGTGTCCGACGGAAATAAGATCCGTCGTAACATGCGACGGAAATAAGTCGTTGAGTTTAAATAAGCCGGCGGAAGTTCCGTCGGTAATGTTCGTCGGTATGTTTACGCCGTAACGTGCGACGGAATCGGTCCAGAGCTCGTTTTACCAACGCATTAATTATCGGCGCATGGGACGTCGGAAGATGTCCGTCGTATTATGCGCCGGCAAATGCGTCGTAAGTTTTCCGTCGCAAGATTTAGGAATATTCTGCTGTTAACTGTGCCGTTCGTACCGGCGCAAAAATTTCCGCCGGAAAATTCGACGGTAATCGCGTGTTTTCCCGTAGTGCTTCCTCCGAAATGGTTAATAAACCCAATGGGCACTTTAGCTCGCCACTTTTCTTAACCATAGTCAAGGGATCACCTTCCAAACTGTTGCACTTCTTTTCGCCTACAGGAACTTGTTCACTCTCATCGATGGCTTTACTGGCGATAGGAGCAATATGAAGTTCTATGGATATCACTTCTAGAGCTTCCTCAACCTTCTCTGTTATAGGAGTGTTCACTGGGTCAAGAGAAACCTTTGCTTCTGTAGGAGTTGTAATTAAACCAACCAAGTCTCTCTCTTCATGATTTGCAGTCACGCATTTTTCCTTGTCGACCAATTCATCTTTTTTTTCATGTTCTTCCTTGATCGCCTTATGTTCCTCTTTGATTTGCACAGTGATTGGGAAATTGAAAGCTTCATTGGCCTCCATCAATTTGTCCACTCTATCCCTTATTTCTCTGTCTCTTATTGTCCTTTTTTTATCCTTTGAGGAAGCGGATCTTGCAGGAGTGTAAAGCGGTGAGTCAGTCCTGCCTCGCACTACAATATCGAGTTGTTCGATTGTTTAACAGTGGAAGTCCGCTAAGTCCGCTTGATTCTCCTTGAGATATACGTTGACTAATGATGCCGAGTTGACCTGCCACCAAGTCTAGAGTCCTTCCAAGTCGATTCGAGTCCATGCTCAGATACCAAACTGATGTAGAACAAAAAATGGCTTTGCTAGGGAGAGGACCACCTCTCCAAAATCTGAAGGAAATTCGGACTTCCTTGCCCAAAACCTGAAAAGAATCTCAAGTTTCCAAAAAAAATCTGAGACAAATTATCAGCTTTTAGTAGACTAGGTTGTGGAGAAAACTGAGAAAAAATTATCAGCCTAAATGCCAAGCTACAGGTTCTGCACTAGAAAATTTTATCTAGAGCCAATAGGAAAGAGGGGGGCGGTGAGAGAGAGCTAGGCCAGCGGGATTTGAATCAAGGAAAATATTTTAGAGGAATTTATTCCAGCAAGGAGCCACGGGCTCATATTTCCTAATTCTCATATCTAGTATGAGGAAATAAAACTTAGAGCCTAGGTATGAAGGAAAATTCGGCTCAGGGAAATTATGGGGATTTCAAATTATTTCCTAAGTGAGAGATTAGATTAGGAAATAATTTCGGCTAGGCTGAAGTTAAGTGGATTTCATGACATTTAATTCCTAATGCCAATTTGAATTTGGAATTTGAAATTCAAATAACATGCAATCAAGTCCCTTAATGAAACATTAAAGGATAGGGGACAACCAAGGGGGCCTGCGACATGCTGAGGGGAAGGGATTTAATGGGAGTATTCAAGGCTTCATAATTTGGTTTAATGAGTTAGGAAAATAATGAAATAAATCCAATTTGAATTTAAAATTCAAATTGATTTAAATTAAGTAATTTTCTAAAATAGATTAACCAAATTAGGAAAGAATTTGAAATTTGAATTTGGAAATTCAAAAGGGAAGGTTCGGCCGGCAGTTAATGAGGTAGAGCCGGCGGCATTGGTTCGGGTATAGGGGGGGATTTTGGGTGGAGGTGAATCCGATGGCCAAACGAAGATGGGGAGGAGGGAGACGATGGAAAAAAAAATTAAAGAATAGATAAAACAAAAAACAAAGATTGAAACAAACGATAAAGAGAAATTAATAACAACGAGTCTCGGACTCTTTCGAAGACTAACAGGTGATCCGTTGCCCTTCTCCAAGGGACTTCAAATCACGAGCCCGGACCCATCCTGCGGCTTGTGACAACTTCGATTCCTTCCCATAGGAATCTCATTCTCGTCCTCTCTCAAAAAGAACACAAGTGTGGACACAATTTGTTTTTAATATCAAATCTCCATCCCCATTATAATAGCTTAAGGCCCTATATATAAGCCACAACATAAGAAAAATAAAAATTACAAAATTGCCCCTTGGTCACAACACTCAAATAACTAACCTAGGGGTAAAATAGGAAATACATAAAACAAGAGCTAAAATTTAGTAAATAATTCATAAATGAAATTTAAATAATAGCCATTGATTTACGACGCCTCCTGTGATAGATGCGTCAAATCTCCGTATCGATGTCTGCATCATTAAAACTAGTGCTTCCATTATCAATTTTTTTTTTAGAACAAGAAATGTATTATCAATCCTTTTATTGGAGAAATTTTAAAATAATCTAACGTGTTGTTGGTTAGAACAACTATATAATCCAATGAAGCATCGATATAGGGATTCTTTCTAAACGTTTTTGGTTTATTCTTACACAAATTGGTCTTATTACTAATGCAACCTATTCTTCTTTCAACACCGTTCTTCCTAATATGATCCTAAATGGTGGAATCATTATCAAAACAACCTCATAATTAAATTTCTCTTAAGATATATTTCTAATTTTAGGGATTACCCTAAACCCTAAATAATGCAAGTTGAAGAATGAGAAGAAGATGAAGAAGAATATGCATAAAAAGAATGAGAAGAAAAAGAGAAGAAGAGAATGAAGAGGAAGAGACTCACAGTGAGGATCAAAGGACCGGCCGGTCGGGATTCGCGAGAGGAGAAGAGTTGCGTCGCAGCTTGGATGTTCGCTCCCGATCACGCGAGCTAAGAGAGAAGATGAGAATTAGGGATTATACTATCTTAAAATCACGGTGGGCTTTGCCGGCTGTTTAAACCGGTGCTAATTGCACGGGTTTAAACCGCTGCAATTGTATGTTAAATCAGGTGCAAATGACAGGTTTTGACAGCATTTTTGAAACCGCCGCAAAGAAATGATGCGATAAGGGCTGATTTTGGTATTGAGAACTACTATAGTAAAAAAAATTGAAACAAAACGTTAACGAAGGGACAAACCGTTTTCAATTTTAATAATGCTTAACAATTAAATTTATTTTTTGCATTAATAACAAACATTTATGGCCGAGAGTGACCTTCGATCTTTTCTCTCGTTCACAAGCATATATACGTGAAATGGAGAAAGAGAGCTGAGAGCCAAACACACACATATAGTGAGAGCCAGATAGAGAGAGAGAGAGAGAGAACAGCAGGTAAATTATCAACCTTCAAGTCTAATCTCATTAACATTATTGCATATCAACTGATCCACATTAAGACTGCACACTCCTCTAACAACAATCTTATTACTTCATCAAAGAGTACACACTACATAAACTGAACCTACCATATTACCCGAAGGCTTCAGCCAGCTTACAAACCTTGAATCATATCAGAATCTAACCTAAATAATAACATAAATAAAATCAAATCAATCAAGAATATCTTAATCCAAATTAGTATCTAACAAATGAACAAGCTAGCCATGCTTAGAGCCATCAACTATCGCTATTATTACTCCTCTCAGTTCCCATTAATCTGTCTTAAAAGTAAAAATAGTATCCATGCTGTTACTGCTACTTCCTGAATTGAACATAGCATCTGCAAGATCAGCGACCGATCCTTCCCCTTCCCTTCCAGTCCTGACAGGCGGCGCCGCCTGCTCTGATGGACCCGCATGAGCTCTGCTACTCTCCCCTACCTCATGCGAGCTGAGAAAAGGGCGGGACGGTGCCTTTCCCTCGCTTTCATGTTCTTTCAAAAACCAGCTGCTAAGCTCAATCGACGTGGAGAGGGGAAAAGCCGGTGGCGGTGAGGCTCCGGTCATTATGGCTACGTTGCCACTCATGCTCTCATTTGTCGTCGGCGTCATGGAGGGGAGAATCAGAGGTGTAGGGGAGGTTTGGCACGTGTGGTTTCCGCAGTAGGTTATCTCGTACGTGTTGGGGTCGGCGTCGAGCCTTTGAACTTTTCTCTTGGCCTTACAGCCATAGAAGTTCCTGTGGGTGCAACGGAAGTAGCTCCTGCGAACAAAACGGTGAATTATTGCCATATGCCATTGTTGTTGCAGGGATTTGATGTGAAGTTTGCAGGAATTAGGAGGGAAATCTCATATTAGCTAGGGTTTTGATTTCATTGTAATTAAAATGAAATTGCAGGAAATATGAATAAATGATTTTTTTATTGAAAATTTGATAAGTAATTTCTAGAGAAAATTTAAAAGAAATTTTACTTTTCATTTCCTCTACAATTCCATAAACTAAAGAAAGCCGAAAGCTTTGGCTGCACCAACTTTTGTGGTTAGGGAGAAATTTATTGATTATTTTATTTTTCTTATTTTAATTATTAAAAAATTGACTTTTTTTAGTAAGAAAATATGTGTGCGCTATAACAATGATCCAATAATTTTATCTTCTTGCATTTCATTAAGGTTGGATAGAAAATTGTGAATGAAAAAAATATATTTATTACATTTCCTGACTAAATATAATTATCTCTTAATTACAAAATAAATAGAGCTTTAAGACAATTTTTAGCTGAATTTTGGAAAATAACATGTAGAGTTAAAAGTGGATGATCAAAACGAACTAGCTCAGATGGCTTTATAATGCTATAATTGACCTGATTTTATTGTAAGAATCCACATGTTGGATGGTGAAGAAAGATTAATAGCCAAATTAAATACTATAAAAATAAAAATATTAAGATAAATGCATAGTATATATATATTCAAGAATTATTATATGTAAGGGTTAGTAATAAATCTATTTAAGACAATTTGTTGAAGATTAAGTTTATGTTTGGGATAGCTTTCTTACGGTTTTTAAAGTAGTTTTTTAGTATAAAAATTTTTCGTTCAAAAATATTTTATATGAATACGTTGTTTTAGAAAGCATGAAGAAAGCTGCCGCAAATACAACCAAAATTTTTGTGGTTAAAAAAAAAAGTAAAATAAAAGGTAGAAATCTAATCTATATATAAGGAATAGAAGAAAAATTGAATAAAGATAATATGAGTATAAGTTTTGAAGAAAAAATATTTTATAGTGTAGATTATTCATTATCTCACGCTGCAATCAGCATAAATAATGGGTAAAACTAATGATGTATTTGATGATAATGAAGATGAGAGGAAATGGATAAAAAAAGTTTGATTAGCTTTGAAAAGTTCTTAGTTTTACAGTATCTATAATACCAGTGTTTATAATATAAGAGATATGTTTTATGGACTCAAATCCTCAAAAAAATTTCTCATAAAAAATTTAATTGATGAAATTTTTAAATATTATAGCTAAAACTTTAATACTAAATTCTTCCACCATTAGGCATTAAGTATATGCTTAGGCACTCAATTTTTTTAAACAAAAAAAAATCCTGATAAGATTTGCCTCCAAGCTTTGCGGAAAGAGCGGCAGATAATTACTTTGACAATAAAGTAAACCGTTTACCTGGGAAACTTTGACCCAAGAATGGCTTTCTGTCCATATTTGCGCCACGTGTACCCATCATCCGGTGGAAGTTCCAAATTTCCAGTGCGAAGCGCGGGAATCCTCACCGTTCGTGTGTCGCCGCTGTCCCTCCTGCTCGTCAATTTGCCAAACTTAGTTCCGAAGCCAACGGCCATCCTATAACTAATTTTTTAAAGTGCAAATTATTACATCTAAGCCCTCGTGATTTCTAAAATTATTAAAATTAATATTTCATGCAAAAATTTATATTGCACTATTTTTAAAATAAATTTATTTATTTTTTAATCCGTTAATATAAGTCACCGTCTAATGAAAACTCCCTACAAATTTCAGTGAAAGTGTGGAAAGAAAAAAAATAAAGAAAAACACAGGCAGTTTGAATTTTCAACCTTCTTCTAGATGGCCGTTGACCCGTTGACCCGACAGGCCCGCCCAGCCTTCCACCATGCCCTGTTTCCGCCTCACTCACGACCACCACTGCATGCTCTTGCTCGCCGCCGGCGAGCCTCCCACCACCACCAACATCGGCGAATTCCACTGCCGCAATTGCAGCACCCGTTACCTGAATATCCAATCCAAACTGCGAAAAGGCCATCTGGCCCGTTGGCATTGAGTCCGGATCATGCAAATGGCTCCAATCCTCCATTATTCTCTCGCCAATGATCAACTGACCTGTGGGATCGAACGAAGAAGAAGAGCCCCCCAAGCAGCCTCGGAGATCGTAGACTACCTTGTTGAAGGCGAGGGAGACCTGCTCGCAAGAGGCGAGTAAGACGTTTGGATTATTCGCAATATGAGGAAGGGAGGACTCGAGCTCTCGAGAAAGCCTACAGGCCTGAAGGACTTGGTTAAGAATTTCGTCCATGGCTGCACTTTGAGGTTTAATTACTCTGTTTAAGGTTTGTTTGTGGATGAATAATACAGTAAGGGAGAGCTAAATAGAAGGTGGGGTTTGATTAAGGTTGTGTTCAAAGGGTTAGGGACCGTTTTGACACGTTATGAAGAATGAATTGTGTTTAATTTGTGAAGGAATTAAATTGAAAAACATAGTGGAGAGAGGCATTGGATGGACTTAGTCATGGTCCATGGGTTTTGTGGGGATCTCAGTCTTGGGTCTTTGAGAAGACCTTGTGGGGGCAAAAGCTTCTCTGTAGTAGGAAGGATTTTTTTTTTTGTTTACTGAAAGAATCTGACCATTGAGAAAGTAGAAGTTTCCTACACTAAGAAATTGATTTCAAATTTCACAAACTTCCTCAAAAACATCTTAAATTTAACATTTAAATGACTGAAAATAAAATGAGTACTGCAATCTGCTGGTGCGGAACTGACTTTTCTTTTGAGCGTGTGCAAAATAGGACTGTAAAATGTATAATTTTATATATGGAATAGTTAAATGGCAAAATAGTTAAAATATTTGTTTTTCTAATAAAAAAAAAGATTTTAGGAAGAAATTATTCATCTTGAGCTCTTCCGAATTTCACCCCTGACAATGCATGCAATGGCATGTTTTCTGTTGGCTTATTTGCATGTAAATGATCTTATTTTTCCATTTGCATATGACCTTCGAGAAGGTTATGTAGAACTGAGCACACAGAAAAGGTTGAAGGCGATATTGTATTAGTTTCTATTACGAAAAAGGGATTATTAAATTGAAAGCAATTGGTTTCCTAAAAATGCGTAAACGATGCAGAAAGAACAATTATAGGGCTGAAATTAGAATTCGATCATGTTAAGAAAATGGAAAAAAAAATATTAAATTTATTATTTAATTGAATATAATTAGCTATTAATATATTTTATATTCCATAAACTCTCTCATAATTTCTATATAAAAAAATTATTTTGAATCATACTCAAATAAAAAAAAATTATATTACGTGCTTATAATGAAAATGTTAAAATTTAATAAGAGCTTCAGCTGGGTATCATCATTTTATAATTGTCTGATTTTTCCTGTGTTTCCAGAAAATGGAGATTCAAACTCTTATGCATGCGGACTTAACACTTAACACTTCTAAAATAAAATAAAATAGTAATGATCTTCGTACAGTGCTACCATTTCTTCATAACAGCCATATTTGTGAGCTCTTTTCGTTATTTGTTTAAAAAATACTGTTACCCCACGGGGTTTAGCTGAGTTGGTGGACGAACGTGATTGGGAATCCCCCAATTTATATTTGATTCCTCTCTCATGCGGCGCGACTTTTTAAATGGGGAGAAAATAATTGTGTGACTCTGCACCTGTGGGGTTGGTTGCTTGCTTGTAGGCCCATCGAGGGATTAGTTATGCTGCCATGCACCTCCTTTCGGGGTGACAACGTGTAGATACCCCGTTCAAAAAAAGAAAAAAAAGAAAAAAAAACTGTTTCTTAACTTCTTAGCAGGAAGGAAATTTACAATAAATTCCAAAAGTTGATCAAGTCTCAGTTCGCACACCAAATAAGACGAGCCAACTTAAAGCATCATGTACTTGACTAATTAAAACAAATCTACCTATCACTTCTATGTATTCTTTTTTCATTTATTTTGTCATACAGTGCAGGTTTTACAGTGGAGTTTCGTTCATTATCATTGTGAGACAATATGTGCAAGTCTAATACTCGTTGGGTTAGTGTGACTAATGAAAATTTTTTCCTAATTCTAAGCAAATCAAAACTTTCATAATAATAGCTACAGAAAAAAATTTAGTAGTTTTGTACTTTATAATTGTAAGAGAAGTTTTCTCAGAAATGAAAAGGGTAATGGCTAATAAACCCGTGGTGGTGTGAATGTGAGGCGTTGGAAGTGAGTCTAAACTCTAAAGCTGCCAAAGAAGCATAGGCTGATTTTGTGGCCTTTGATGATTAGAGTGGACACTCATTTTTGTACACTAATGGTCATTTGGATCTAATTGAACAAATTATTTTATAAACTCAAACCTTATTTTTTAAAATCTCCTCCAATTTGACAGATTACTTATGTCACGCCCCGCGATTTAAAGTGAAAAAATTTCTTTTATTTTTATTCTTTTTCGTACTATTATCTTTTCAATATCATTCTATTCATTTGTCAATTAGATCGATAAACATATAGAGATGATTAATTGCATAACAGAAAATAAGTAAACTATGGAAAATTAACATAATTCGCATTATTATGGTACTCAATATTTACACTCTATCGTGGTAGAGCTCAAAATAATATATACAATAGCTTTCATAGACTACAAAAAATAGAAATAAATCAGAAGAACCGAAAGAAAACTAAAACATCACTATAACTAAATTTCAATCAACAGACTCCTTACAATTACCTTAAATCATATAAAATCACATAATGATCAGCATGAAAGCCCAACAAGTAATTAAAACCTTACAACTGAAATCAATGCAATACGAAGAAAAATAATATATTATAAATCATATAAAAAAATTTATGCATCAATATTTATATAGCTTATTTGTATTAATTTTTCAATTTATAACATATCACATCTTATAAATCTAGTACATCACCAGCCACAGTATAATTAAATAATATCAGTGTTAGTTATAACATTAATAACAATATAAGTATTCTCATTATATCATTCACGATATTAATAATAGTAACAGTAGTTAGTAAAAATAGTTTACAATATAAACTACAATGTAAGTAATAATGAGTAATCAATTACAATAATCAATATTAGTACAATATTCAGATATTCAAAAGATGGTATCTTGATCTTTATCTTACACTTATGTCTTCCAATCAGTCACCCCTTATGACTTCAAATCAATAAGCTCTTATAACTCCCCTTGAAATATTTGATAGTTTCTCTGACTCCTTATAACTCACAATCGGTACATATTAAATGTTATACGATGAAAGCTTAGGAAATCATGAGATAATATAGTTTTAGCAGATTTATGATAGATAAATTTATAGAAATCAAAATCATCAAAAATAAAAGTAATGGATTTCACTTACAACAAATAGAACAATTTATGTAATAGGAATGATGGATGGAAACGTCCAAAAAATAACTTTCTCTATCCTCTTCCTCTCCCCTCTCCTTTTCCTTTCCAAGCATGTCACGGCCGAAATAGGGGATGTGGCGGCACTGAATTACTTTAATGTTTAGGTTTAGAACAAAAAAATATATAAAATATTATTAGTGGCCTACCCAGCACTGCAATGCAAAGACCCAACGCCGCAACATTGCTTGTCAAATCAAAATTTACCATAAAACATAGAATCAAATGCACAACGGCATTTTCTAGCATCGTTATGTTCTCAAACCTAGTGATGTAATGCTCATAAGTACAGAACTGAAGCGACCTAGTTCTGACAAAAAATTAAAATTTTATATTTTAAAATTATTTTTATTTTCATGTTATTACAACTCGTTAGGTCATTCAAGAATTCTCATTAAGAGAATTCACCAACTAAAATTTGTCAAAGGAATTCATATCTTGAAAATTTTCAAAGAAACTTGTCTTCACATGGAATAATTCAAATTGGGAATTTGTCCTTAGATCTTATCCTCAATGAGAACTTTATCTTACATAAAATTAATTAATCTTCAATGGAAATATCTGCTCAAACAGAACTTGTCATCAAACAAAACTCATCCTCAAACAAAACCCATCCACACTAAGAACTCATCCTCACACAAAACTCATGCTTAATGGATACTTAACCTTTCACAGAACTCGCTATCATTGGGAATTCATCTATGTATAGTACTTATCCTTACAAATAATTCATCATAACTTAGATAATTACTATAGTTAACCGGATTGTCCACTTCACAATAATCTTTGTTATGTAATTTGACTTATATTACTCAAATTTATCTATCCATATAACATTTTTTTTTTCATTTTTTTCATCTATCCATATAACATTGAACCTTGACATAATCATATAATTAGGGGACATTCAATAATAGTTAGTCAAACTTTGATATATTTTGATTAACTCATGTCATATGAGATTTTGTTTCATAACATCAATCTAATGGAGATTCTCAAAACTTCTTTTTCATTCATCCATGTAAAAGCTTATTTCATAGTTATTATTAATAAAATTATGGTATCACCCATCAATAAATCTTGATTTAGCATTATTTTAGGTATGCGAGCATGGATGATGCATAGAATAAGAAGTCAAGCCACATATATAGCATATTGAAAAAATTGATAGTTTTCATAGGATGCACAAATGCTCAATATGATCTCATCATTTTCGTTTGGGACGACTTTCTTATTGCTTCTTAAAGTAACTTTTTAGTAAACAAATAAATTTTTTATACTAAAAAGTTGCTTTAAGAAACAGTAAGAAAGCTGTCCCAAACGAAGCTTAAATTAGATGGAAGACCATTTGATGAAAATGGCCAAAGAAATATGAATACATTTATGCTCCTCTAGTTCATCCCAATTGAGAACATTATTGAACTTATTTACCTCATCATTGAAAACATCATTGCTTACACACTCCATAACCAACACATCTTCTCTTCCAATAGAAGTGCAACAAAGTCTTTTGACGCCCATGAACGATAAAGTATTTAATATGATCGAAGCTTCTAGATCAAATACTATACAACTACGCATGCAACTTATCTTGATATGTTACTTGAGAGCTTCCACTGTCAACCAAAAAATCTTTGATTCGAACCTTAACAAGAAGCCGCATGAAACACATGAAATTCACGTCAAATTTGGCCAAACGACCAGCCTAGTGACTTTAGCTTTACTCAAAAAAGAACTCGCCATAGAGAGAGCAGATCTTCCCTCAACAGAGGAATTGATTTGAGGTTTTTGGTATTTATTCTTCAAGTTACTTTACCATTAAAAAAAAAGTTGCCTTTTCTCCAAAAAAAAACAAACGTTACTTTACCTAACCTATAAAAAAAGTTATGAAGAACTGACCACACCGAGAGAATTTGAGAAGTTAAGAAAAAGGAAATAATGTATAAGATTATAGTTTTGTTTAGATTATATATTAGTAGATTGTTAGTAAAAAAATATTTTGAATTAAAAATTCTCATACTAAAAAGTAATAAGAAAGCTATTTCAAATGAAACCTATAAGTTTCTTCGTTAAATAAATCTTGGATAAATTGAAAAAAAAAAACACAGTTTTCCAAAAAATTCTTATAGTGGGCTAAAAATGATTAAATTTTTTAATTTTACAATTTGGTTGGATGTAATTACTACCTATATATATTTCAAATTTCATTATTTTTTTTCAAAACTCTTTAAGCAAATAATTTTATTTACACATTCAAAATGAGTTAAAATAGATCATTTTCAAATAATAATAATAATAATGCTCTACTTAAGAAATTAAGATTTTGTTTGGGGAGCTTAAACTTTCTGCAACTAGAATTTTTTTAAAAAAAAATTCAAAAAAAAAGCAAAAATTTACGAAAATGATAAAAAAGTTATCTTCCAAACACATTATTTACGATTATTTAGTTCTAAGGTGCAAGAATGTCAAGATTTAGGCGCTTGGTATGAAGTAAGCGTCGAAGACTAAGAGTTTTGTTTCAAGCTTTAGGTGAATTTTTTATTTTTTTTTAACTTGATGTACTTTGTGATAATTAATGTGAAGTGATAGGAACTTATGTCTCAATTCGATAGAAATGTGTTAACAAGTTTGTGATAGCAATTTTAAATTTAATTGAGCCAATGAAGATCATATGTCACAATTTAAAAGAGAAAATTAGAGTAAGACTATAAATTTAATGATTTTGTAGAAAATTAACATGATCAAAGTTGTCCATTAATGGATCACATTATCTCTAATGGATTCATTACAAGATACATTATTTGGATTCGACGTGGGGTGATCATCATGTTGTTATAGGTGTAGAAAATAAAGATGTTGGTAGTACGTCTCATTTTGAATTACAAGCTATCAAATTGAGCAACCATATAAATGTTGAGAGATACATTTGCTCCAATCAATGACTCTTTTAACTTAGTTGATATACATCAAAATCTTACTCAAGAAGATGTGGGAGCATAATTATATTCGAGTTGTAAAATATTTTCAAAGCTATCGGTCATATTACATTTATTTCGTTCAAAATGTTTACTTATGGACTACAAGATCTTTGCATATATTATTAAATTTATTGATTGAAGCATTTTCTTAAGGGAATTCATTGCTCAGAAATACATATGAAGTTAAAAATTTAATGAAGGCTTTTGATCTTGGTTATACAAAGATACACACATGGCCTAATGATTACACATTATTCTAGGAAGATAAGTCTATCAAAAGTCATGTGGAGCATAAAGATGGGCATTTTATCAAAAGAAAAACATTGAACAAAAAAAAAGTTCAAATGAAGCCTGCTAAAATTGTTCGATATTTTTTCTTAATTCCAAGACTTCTTATATTATTTAAAATAAAAAATTCTACGTGAGAGATGATTTGACATGCTAAGAAACAAAATACATATGGTATGCAACAACACCCAATTGATTCATATGATTGAAATTTGCTGTTGATTGAAACATATTACAGGCCGGAAAACAACATTTTCATACGATAATTTTCCCCTGAAAAATGACTAAAATCCACCAGTATATGCTATTTTGAATGGATTTTCGATGAAAAATTTTTCGCATGAAATAATCTGATGGAAATATTTCCGACAGAAATTGCAGCCAGAACAAATAAAAAATTTTATTCAAATTCTGCCCGATCGAGGCCAGCCCACCTCGCCAACCCGCCTGCCAGGACACCTGCTACCAGAGCCAGCTCCAGCCCACCCCGCCACCTGCAATGCTACCCGCACGCCGCTAGCCCACCAGCTCGGCCGCAACCACTTCTAGTTCCTCTTTCTTGCCAATTCCTTAAAATAAAAACCTTTAGAATTGCAGCACTTTTAACCACTGTAACATATTCACAGTGATCTTTATCGCCGCTATATTAGCATTCGTATAGAATTGCAACGGTTAAAATCACTTTAAAAAATAATAGCTGTCCAAACATGGAGCGCTAGGAAATTTGCTTCCAACAATAATAAATACATCGGATTTAAGCATGTTCTGTGCTCGATTATTACCAAGCTTCTTGATTACGTAAAAAGAAGCATGCAGGCAATCGAATTTACGAGGACGTAAACAATAATTTAACAAAATAATTTTTTGGAAGTGTAAAGAGACTATTGAATCTCAGAAATGTTATGATGGGCAATTACTCAACCTCAGTTCTACCTAGGTCTGCTCCTAAGGAGAGATTGTTGTGTGCGGCATCCGAATCGTTTAGAGGCGAATCTGGACACGCCAGGTCACCTGGATGCACCGGGGTCCAAGTGATGTGGCGCATCCAGATTCACCTCCGGACGAATCCGGACGCCGCATACAATAATTTTCCGCTCCTGAAGGGAACAAATCTATAAATTTAAATAAGATTAATAAAAAAACTTAATTTTTTATTGTAGTATTTATTAATCGGATGTCTCAATATTTTGTTCACATTCAAAGATTGAAAAGAGAGATGAGATGGTTTTATTACAATTAAATCTTCTGTCAAATGATTGCTGCCATCAACACTGTTAATTAAGGCTTTTGCTTCTAATTTTGAAGGCCTTAATATTAATTTGGGTAATGGAAGAGCAAATGATGCAAGGTAAGGCTTCGTTTGGAACACCTTGTCATTGTAAATAAGTTTCATAATGAAATAATATGAGAAGTGGAGGGGAATAGAATAAAATCATCTTAATCAAATTTTAATCATTCAACTATATAATGAACATTGCAAGAATTGAAAAGAAAAAGAAATTTATATTTCAATCATTAAATTATATTTAGAAATTTATATTTATATAGTTTAGTTCACATCAAAAAAAAAAAGGACATTGAAATTTTTTTAATCGAATTTTTTATCTTAGAAAATCTCAAAGTAGAATTTATTAACATGATCATTGTGATAATGAAAAATTGCAGTGGATGAATCACAAATATTTTAATATAGGGGCATAAATTAGATATTTTTAAAATATAATTAATATTTTAATATATGACATGAATATTTTTTAAAAATTTTGAAGAAAGTACGCAACTCCTCATGCCCCTCATAAATCCACACTTAAAATTTTATATCAATATTATCCTCATTAGAAAATATATTTAAAATTTATTAGCCCATTCTAATCAAAATTTAATGAAAGCACTTTAGCCTAACTTTTGTCCTGCTAACACATGCCTGCATCTAAAATAAGAGGACATTTAAACTAATTAAGACAAAATCATACATAAATCATATATGAAAGACTCAAATTCAAGACCTCTTAATTAATAGCCAGAGCTCTAAACTACAGATCAGTATGAGCTACATATCTATTAATACTTTCAACCACATGTTTCTATCCATGAAGAAATTATTACGTGCAGAATCTAGACTATTCGGATTTGTGAGGGAACATAGTAAATACATAATTTCATACATTACTGTGTATTTATTAGGCTTTTGCTGCATTCCCTCATAAATTCGAATGCATCTTACGTCTAAACTCCGCACGTCATAATCCCTCATTTTCATGCATTAAACAGCATGCACAGATTCCACCCTTTCCTTAATTGCTGAGTTTGAATATTGAAAAAGATGAGATCCAAATTCAAGTCCATCTTCTTCTAGAGATGTCAAATTATTCCCTCTGCACTATATATATTGCCTTCAGAAAGGCAACATACATATATTCATCAAAGCCAAACCATAGGAAATCTACTTCATGCTTTATTTTTCTCACCCGATTGCAAGAACACGCTTCAACGCCATAGTCGTTGACCTTCAACCTTGCCAGTTAAGTCACGGTCAATACGACATTATAATATTAACAGTTGCGTATCTCTTTTCTACCTTCATTACATGTAACAAGTTTATATTAATGAAAAGGACTAAGGCCATAATTTTTCCCAAAAAAAAAACAGTTGCGTATCTATCTAAAGCCAAGGCGACCAATTGCGCTCCCCTCACAAAAATAAATAAATAAATAATAAAAAATAAAAAAATAATAT
>NW_021318775.1:2481161-2491186 GCF_001605985.2 Dendrobium catenatum
GTCCTGGCCGATTTCCTAAAACAAAGAATTCCTAAACTGATTATGGCGGTTGATTCTTTCTGATTTGAGATTATCGTCATGGCCGATACAAGTATCATCCAGGCCGATCTGTTGACGGCTACCTTAATGAGGATGCTCTAATTAGGGTTTCTGATTTTGGACATATCATTCAGGATGATATAAATATCGTCCCAGCTGATATTATCAAAAATAGAAATCTTATAGGGAATAATAGGAGATCTTCCAATTTACAATCAAACTGGTCCCACACCAAATACAATAGACTCAAGAAAGGAAAAAAGATTACAAACTGACTCAGACCTAATCTACCCAATCTTGAGCTGATTCCAATTTGCAGTCTGATCGTGTGAACCTGAAACATTAGCACATAAGGCAATCGTAGAGAAATAAATGTTTGCTATCATCAAAATCATAAACCATAGATCCGCAACACTTACAAAATCACTTCCACCTTCCACGGTGCAGCGGAGTAGCCGGGTCCTTTGACACCAAAGAGATCTTCTTCTTATATGAATTTCCCTCAAGATGAGCCTTGAATCTGACGGTATTAAGGTGCAAGCCTGCCAGAGCAACAGTGTGGATTCCCCCTCCACACTCCTTTGAGTCCCCCCTCACAGGATCTTCTCCCACTCTCAGACATCACCCATTTCTCACTCACTTTCAAGCTCTCTTTTCAAGTTTTCCCCAAAAGAACGAAGCTACAATAGCTGCCAAAGACACTTACAAAGGTGTCTTGTCAAACTTAAATAGAAGATCTCAAAACAAGCTCATTAATGAAATTTGCCGACTTTATCGTCCAGGCTGATATAAATATCAGCCTGGCTGATCAGCGTAAATTATGCTCAATCAGCCTGGTCGGTTACGGACAATTAGATAATTTTTGGTCATATTGTCCAGGCCGATAGGATATCGCCCCAGACAATTAGTTCAAATATGAGGAAAATCGTTCTAAACATCGCCCTAAAAAGAAGCTGGCCGATTTGAAATCGGTCTGGATGATCCTACGATCGGCCCGGACAATCCTGCGATCGGCTCGGCCGATGTGATCGTGTAAATCATCATTAATTACTTTCCTTAATTGCCAGATTTATTTAAGAAAAATTATGCTGGATCGGCCAGGCCGATCCTGATATGCCAGGCCGATCCACCGGGACGCTGTCCAAAAGTAAGTAATTTCTGAATAGATTTGACGATAGATTCTTTCTAAATTGAGCCTATCATCCTGGCCGATACAAAATCATCCAGGACGATGTGTTTAATGATGGTTGCCTTAACAAGGATGATGCCCTAATCAGGGTTTCTATTTTTGAATCAATCGTCCAGGCCGATATAAATATCATCCCGGATGATGTTACCAAAAATAGTAAACTCTAGGGAACAGTCAAAAATTCTTCCAAGGTGTGTGTGTTCAAAGTTACTTAGCATCAGAAGTCACATTAATTATAAAAGACTCAAGAAAGGAAAAGGTATAAATTGACTCAGATCTAGTCTACCCAATCTTGAGCTGGTTCCAATAGAAGTCTGATCTTATCGAGCTAAAATGTCAGTAGATAAGGCAGTCGTAGAAAAATAAGAATGTTTGCTATCATCAAAATTATAAACCATGAAAATAGATCCGCAATAATCTCTTTCTTTTTTATCATGGCAAACATTACTAGTTAAATTTGCAAAAAAAAAATCATGTTCTCCTAATCTCCCCCTTACTAAAATAAAACTTTTAAAAATATGGGAGATAAAAAATTTTATTGTTTTTAATTTTTGAAATATGAAAAAGGTACAAATACAACAATATGTTTCTCCCCCTTTGACATTATCAAAAAGATAAGGGGTACATAAAGTCTAAAAAAGAAAAAGTTACCTCTTTGTTTTAAAAAAAACTTAATAAGAAATGGATTGAATACGCATAATCTATTAAAAGTAAGAAATTCAGAAATTGATAATCTAAGCTCAAGTTCTTTTTAAAGGATAAAATTTTTTTTAATCCAATATCTAAATCAAATAAAAAATTAGAAAAAGAAACACTAATTTTTCTAAAACTTCTTCCATAAAACATATCTAATAGAAGATTAATGCACAAATTGTTGAATCAGGAATCATGATTTTCAAACTCAAGCATAAAAAATATCAAGGGTTTTCTTAAGCTTTGAATAAAATAGAAAAGGTAAGCATACTCCTTGTGGGCTTATTTTATGCCTATTGTCAGTTTTTTGGCTCACTTTGCGGATCTTTTTCTTTTGATACACCTTATGTATCTTTCTCAATTTGGCATTATTGGCCACCTTTTTTTTATTTGGCGTCATTGGCCTTTTTTTTTAAATATGCTATATTTTTAAAATTTTAAAAATAAAAGTAAACTCATTCTATTGACACAACGCACTACTTTATTAGGAAAATTATGAGGTAGATTCAACAACTTGCAAAAGATTCCTATGCGATAGATAAAATATAGGGAGATGAAAAAAGTTCAGTTTCAAAATCTAATTTAAAATATAATGAAGATTTTAAATCTAAAATAGAATAAACTCTTTTAGGAAATAGAGATTGATAGTCAAAATCATGAGTTTCCTTCATTTGACTATTTTTAGAGAAGCCAACCATAACTTATATAAGAATTCAAGAAAAATAGGAGGTAGATTTTTCTTTTTAAAATTTTTAATCCCTTTTTTTTTAATTTTAAAAGGATGGTGATGAGTGTGTTGACAAAAAGGAAAAAGTAAAAGACACAATTAAAATTTAAAGAAGAAGAAAAAGAAAAGAAAAGAAAGAAAGGATGAAAAAAGAATAAATCCAAAACACAAAAAAACACGCGAAAAACAAAAAAAATGACAAAACATGCAAACAAAAAAAATACAAATAATGGTTTAAACATCATCTTGCTCCTGATCAGATGATTCAGAAGTTAAGTTTGCCCAAGAGATTTTTTGCTTTTCATTATTTGGCCATTTTAAAATTTGCTTTATTTTTCCCTTTTCTTTTCATCTAGGAGTTCTCAAATTAGGGCACTGATTTTTCATATGTCCAGGTTTCCTCCTTCCAAAGAAAATAACGTCATAAGTAATCTTACCATTCTTACTATTTTTACCTTTATTCCACTTTTGTTGAGGCTTATGCTTTGGTGAGCTTTTTAATTTTCTTGACAAGTCATTATTTTCATCACCAATTAAGCCACTTTCCTCAATATTTTTAGCATTTAGCACTATCGTTTCACCTGCATCCAAATGTCTTTGACCCAAATTTTGCTCGTAGGCAATGCGTGAGCCAATCAAATTATCAATAGAATACTCATTCAAATTTTTTGATTCACAAATAGCAACAACTTTAGCATCAAACTTATCAAGCAAATAACGAAGAATTTTATTGGCTTTTTCAAAGTTTGAAAACTCCTTTCCTAAAGCATGTAATGATGTAACAATTTGAATAAATCTAGTATACATGTCTAAGATCGTCTCATAAGGCTTCATACAAAATAGTTCATAATCATTCATAAAAATATTCAACTTGGATTGCTTGATTTCACTAGTGCCTTCGTATATGATGTGTAATTTATCTCAATTTCCTTACTAGTAGTGCAAGTGGAAACTAACATACAATCTTCAAAATTTAACACACAGAAAAAATAGTTTAAAGATTTTGCATTCAATTGAGTATTGATTTTCTCTTCTCTACTCTATCGATTAAAAGGAATATAAATTTTAATTGCATTTAAAATATGAGACGGTATAGAAAAACCAGTTAAAATCATATGTCACATTCGAAAATCAATTGATTGTAAAAGGTAGACATGCAAATTTTCTAAAAATCAAATGTAATATTTTCTAACAAAGGTGGTCTGGT
The DNA here is from genome assembly GCF_001605985.2 of Dendrobium catenatum. NCBI lineage: Eukaryota > Viridiplantae > Streptophyta > Magnoliopsida > Asparagales > Orchidaceae > Dendrobium > Dendrobium catenatum. Next base: position 2,485,017 of record NW_021318775.1, read on the forward strand.
GATTGAATAACCTTCCGCAATATTACGATTAAAAAAATTACCCATCAATCAAAATTTAAAAGTTTTTAAAAACTTGTTTTTATGAATCTCGCTCTGATACCACTTGAAAGGTCGTTAGGGATGTTAGGCCCCTTATGAACTGGCCCAAGACTAATTAAGAGAGAGGTGAATTGGTATTTTAAACAAAACTCAAACTTAAAACCCAAATCAAGATTTACCACAGAGAAAACACAATGTAGAAATAATAAAGGAAAGAACATACCAGATTTATAGTGGTTCGATCAAACCTTGACCTACGTCCACTCCTTGGAGGCACCCTCCAAGTATTGCACTAAACTAAGTGTCTCTCCTGTAACCCCCACAGCTAGGTGGAGAAGCCCTAATAAAATCACTTCCACCTTCCCCGGTGCGGCGCAGTAGCCGGGTCCTTTGACACCAAAGATATCTTCTTCTTCTGTGAACTTCCCTCAAGACGAGCCTTGAATCCGACGATATTAAGGAGCAAGCCTGCCGTAGAAAGCATGTTGAATCCCCCTCCACACTCCCTTGAGTCCCCCCTCACAGGATCTTCTCCCTCTCTCAGACTTCGCCCATTCCTCACTCCCTTTCAAGCTCTCTCTTCAAGTTTCCCCCAAAAGAATGAAGCTATAATGGTTGCCAAAGACACTTATAAAGGTGCCTTGTTAAAGCTTAAATATAATATCTCAAAATGAGCTCATTAATGCAATTTGCCGACTTTATCGTCCAGGCCGATATAAATATCGGCCTGACCGATCAACATAAATTATGCTCAATCAGCCTGGTCGGTTAGGGACGATTAGACAATTTTTGGTCATATCGTCCAAGCCGATAGGATATCATCCTAGACGATTAATTCAAATATGAGGAAAATCATCCTAAACATCGACCTGAAAAGAAGATGGCCGATGTCAAATCGGCTCGGACGAACTTGCGATCGGCCTGGTCGATGTGATCATGAAAATTACTATTAATTGATTTCCTTAATTGCATGATTTATTTAAAAAAAAAACTGGATCGGCCAGGCTGATCCACCGGGACGATGTCAAAAAATAAGTAATTCCTGAATAGATCTGGTGGCAGATTCTTTCTGAATCGAGCTTATCATCCTGGCTGATACAAAATCGTCTAGGACGATGTGTTTAATGATGGCTTTCTTAACAAGGATGATGCCCTAATCAGGGTTTCTATTTTTGAACCGATCATCCAGACCGATATAAATATTATCCCCGATGATGTTACCAAAAATAGTAAACTCTAGGGAACAGTCAGAAATTCTTCCAAGGTGTGTGTGTGTGTGTGCAAAATTACTTAGCATCAGGAGTCACAACAATTACAAAAGACTCAAGAAAGGAAAAAGGTACAAATTGACTCAGATCTAGTCTACCCAATCTTGAGCTGGTTCCAATAGAAGTCTGATCTTGTGGACCTGAAATATCAATAGATAAGGCAGTCGTAAAGAAATAAAAGTGTTTGATATCATCAAAATAATAAACCATGAAAACAGATCCGCAATACTATTAACCCCCTTCAACCTCTGAATTTATTTTTCCTTCCATAGATGGATGATTTACTTTAATTTTAACAGACACAACTCACCTTGACTTGTTGGTTTTTTTTTTTGAAGAAAGAAGAGAAAATGTTTTATTTAGGAAAATTAGAAAAGGACATTACAATCTACTAACATCCGACTCCTTCTCTAACAAACTAATAAAGGAAGGAGGGATTTCGCTAGTAACAACATCATCCCAAATAAAAGAATTAAAGGCATAGTTAGCACAAAGATCAGCTAACTTATTACTCCCTCAATCAACAAAATTAAATGCAACCAAATTGAAGTTTTTAATAAAAGATAGATCTATGGAATCATTACCTCCTTTCTCCACCATCCCATTGATGAAGTTGATAATGTTCTTGTTGTCCCCTTCAATGACTAATCCTTTATAAACTATCATCCATTCTTTAATCATGAGCTTCAACAAAAGAATGGACTGAAGTTCCAATGTACCCGGATCCCAATGAATAAGATCTTTACCGAAAGCCAGCAAGAACCTCCCATGATGATCTCTAAAAACTCCTCCAATTTTGGCCTTGTAGGAGTTATGTAAAGAAGCATCAATGTTGACTTTAATCTAATCAAACGGAGGAGGATGCCCAGCATTGAACAACCTAGATGGTTGATTAGCAAGCTCCTTGCCTGATAATATACAATTGGAATATCTGTAGCCAGTGGTATAGCAAACTGCATTTGAAGCTATCATCACAAGACTGAAAACTTTTCTCTCATGAACAAACATATTTCTAGTTTTCCAGGATTGGTATATAGTATTGTAGAATAAGCTAACCATCCATGAGCTTTTAGAGTCAAGCCATTTAAAACATTCTTCTAGAGAATAAAAAGTAGGAATTTCGAACCCCCACTTGTTTAATACTTCAACCACCTTTAGTAATTTACTACATCCATAAATAATGTGATCGAAATCTTCCACCATCTCACATCCTCTAGGACATAAGTCAAATCCTTGTAGCCTTCTATAACACAAAAAGTAGTTTGTTGGGATAGCTTTGTTGAACAACCTCCACCAGAACAAATCCACTCTTGGATTTAGTTTAGATTTCTCAAACCATTTCCACTGAATTTTTTCTAAATTGACGGGATCAACAACTTAAGTTACTAAGGCTATTAAGGATTTTCCAGAAAACTTATGAATAAGCTCCATACGGTCTTCTCCCTTATCCTGTATTTGAATTGAAGTGATTAATTCCAATAAATCCTTCCCAAAGAATTTATGCAGCTCAAATATGTTCCATCCTTCATAGCTTATGAACCTGTCCACCATTAGGTCATCTTCTACCCAAGGATTGACAAAGGTAGGCCAATTCAGCAAATTTTTGACAAGATTCCAAGTGTCTTTTAACACATTGACTGTTCTGCCATTACCAACACTCCATCTAATATTGGCTTCAAAAACTTTCCTCCATTACAGATTAACCTCCATGATACCGAGCCACTTTTCCTTGCTGAACCTTCATACTGAATTGGTCGATACTTTGGGAATAAAACTTTATGCATAAGGGACTCTTTTTCTTGACAATACCGCAAAGCTAACTTGGCTCTTAAAGGCCCTACTTTTTTAGAGCATGAATTGATTCCAAGACCACCCAAACTCTTTGGTTTGCACAATAAGTCCCAGCTAGCATAGCGAAGACCAGCACTTCCATCTCTTTTTCTCCAAATGAATTTCCTGCATGCCTTCTCAACTTCATACAGGATTTTCTTATGGACCACGGACAAGGTTGAATGAAAAGTCAGAAAAGCAAGTAAGATAGTATTCACCAATGTTATTCTTCTAGCTAATGAAATTAGCTTACCACCCCAAACGCTTAGCTTGCTCAACGCTTTGTCCACGATGAACTGAAAATCTGCTCTAGTCAATCTCCTCAGCGCCACCTTTGTCCCCAAATAAGAAAATTCATGTAGTTCCTTGAACTTCATGATTTTACATATTTTTTCCTTCTCCCTTTCTTCACTGACTTCCCAAAAAGTACTCCAGATTTTTGCAAATTTATTCTTTGACCCGTCCATCCATAGAATTCCAAAAGAATACCTTTGACCTCTTTAACCGATCTCAAGTTTGCTTGAGAGAAAATAATGATGTTGTTGGCATAAAGAAAATGAGAAACCTTGGGGCTGTTAGAAGAAATGTCAATCCCAATTGAATTTCTTCTTTGTAAGAACGCATTGGATAATAATTGAGCACACATAACAAACAAGAACGGGGAAAGTGGGCATCCTTGATGAAAACCACACTTAGCATCTATCCACTTAGAATAGACACCATTAACTAGTAAAGAAAACTTAGGGCCAATAACACATTCAACAATTAGATTTGCATAGTAGTTTGAAAATTCAAAATAGTTTAGAACTTTAGACAAAGTGGGCTATCCCATGGAGTCATAGGCTTGCTCCATATCAATCTTGAATGAGACAAACCCCTTGGGTGTTTTGGAGTGCCTGAATTTGTGAAAAACTTCTTGATCTACTAAAACGTGATCCGAGAGAGACCTCCCTTTCATGAAAGCCACTTATTTCTCAGAGATTAGCTTAGGGATTACAATCAAGAGTCTATTGAGAAGAATTTTAGCCACAATCTTATAAACCGAGTTGCATAAACTTATGGGTCTATAATTTGAAGGAAATATAGGATTTTTTACTTTAGGAATCAAGACAATATTTATAATCTTCCAGCTATCATTCATCTTTCCACTTTTGAAAAAATGATCCATGGCTTTCCATAAATCAAGCTTTATGATATGACAATAAAATTTAAAAAGAGAGTAAGATATACCATCTTGACCCGGTGCTATGTTCCCACCAAGCTCCTTTATGACCTTCTCTAGCTCTTCAATCGAAAATCCTCTATTCAACAACTCTTTATCCTCTTCTCCCAAAGTTTTAACTGGTAATGGCCATCCCTCCAAGACACATTCCCTGCCTTCCCATTTGTTGTTATAGTACCGAAACAACACATCCTCCACATCTTTTTGATCCTCTATCATCAAGCCCTGTTCGTTCTTAATTTTATGGATGTAGTTTGTATTTCTCCTAGCACTAGCATATGCTTGGAAGAACCTTGAGTTTGAGTCCCCATCCGCCAGCCACTTGACTTTGGCACGTTGTCTCCACCAAGTGCTGACCCGAGCTAAAACAGAATTAAGCTCCTCTATTTTAGCTTTCAGGATCCATTGGTCCTCCTCCGAAAGCTTCCCTTCCTCAGCTTCTCTTGTAAACTTAAAATTTCTACTTTCAGCTCTTCTTTTGAAAGATTTAATGCTTTGAACTTTACCTTGCTCCAATAGTGCAGATCCCTTAAGGTTCTTTTCTGTTAAGAGAGTTGCTGTTTTCATGTTTTATATTTTTGCAACTTGTATAGTTTTGATGATTTCAAATATTATTATTTTATGTGTAGTTATCTCCTAACACTTTTTGGAAGAGTTTTTTTGCTCTTGTGTGTACTAACATTTCAGGAAAATCAAACTCTAGACTACAAAGACTTCAAATCAAATTCAGCATGAGATACTTTGTGTATTTAAAGCATGTATTTTTTTTTGAATTAAGTTTGAGAGGGAGTGATTGTAATTGAGTGAATAAACACACACACTTAATGAGATCTTGAAAAATTTGTACTGATCGTACGGGACGAACATAGTTCATACGGGACGATCAGGTCAGTTATCTCCTCGTAAGAGCAATGGAACGAACATGAATTGAAGAAAATTTTTCTAAGTCCTGATCGTCCAAAATGAAGTGTATTTGTCCTAGGACGAAATGTTCTCTGGAAAATTTTCGTTCAAATGAAATTTTTATTCGTTCTAGGACGAGTTGCTCTCTGGAGTATTTTCGTCCAGGACGAAGTGTATTCGTCCCAGGACGAAATCTCCTCTGGAGAATTTTCATTCATATGAAATTTATAATCGTGCCAGGACGAGTTTCTCTCTAGAAAAATTTTGTCCGGATGAACCCATATTCATCACATGATGAAGTGAACAGACTCTAAAATTTTAGTACCGTTCTGTAGTTTTTGGGAACCAACCTATGGAATAACCGTTCGTTTCGGACGAACCTAGTTCGTACGGGACGATATATGTGTATGAAGTCATTTCGTACCCATATACATTAGGTTCATTTCCAACGCATTTAAGTAAAATTGTCCAGGATGATCCACGATCGTATGAGACGATCCAATGCGTATTGACTTAAAAATTTGTAGTTTTTGAACGGTTTTTTGTGTCTTTTCTATAAATAGTCCAATCTAAACTGCCACTTAATCTTTTTGCCTACTGATCTTCGTGCTTATTGAAATAAGAGTCAAGGAGAGAGTGTTCGAAGGAGGATCCTTACTACTGGAGCGTGAAGGCTTCACTTGGTGTTCAAAGGTAAGAATCTTTACTTTTGATTTGTGTTTACTTTACTCTTTTCTTATTTCCTTTTAGATTTCTTGTGAAGAAGATATGTCAAGGAGATCTAGTTCTCTGCCGATATTTGGAGAGTGTGAATAGACAAAGGGTTCTATGCCGATACTAGAAGAGTGTGAAATGACAAAGGGTTCTTTGCCCACACTAAGAGAGTGTGAAAGGACGAAGGGTTCTCT
>NW_021318775.1:2491286-2529491 GCF_001605985.2 Dendrobium catenatum
AAAGTTGATTGATTTAGGATTAATTATAGGCACTATTCTAATTTATTGTGATAACACTAGTGCTATTTATATTTCTAAAAATCCTATTCAACATTCAAGAACCAAACATATAGACATAAGGCATCATTTCATAAGGGATCATGTATCCAAAGGAGAAATTGAACTCACTCATGTTTCTACTGAGAATCAACTTGCAGACATTTTAACAAAACCTTTAGCCTTTGATACTTTCAGTGCATTAAGAATAAGGCTTGGTGTGATTGATTTGAATGCTTAATTAAAAATGTTTTTGCAACATTGATGTTTATTTTTCTAGTTAATATTTTTGTGTGTTTTTATATGTTTGTGAACTTGTATGTGTGATTTTCTTTATTTAGTATTTGTGTTCTTGATTTTTCAGTGAGTTTTTTAGTGTGTTTATGTAGTTTTAATTGAATGCATGATTTAAAATTTTTTAGTATCCATCATCCGGGATGAAATTTTTTTGTACGAGACGATTTGTGTAGTGTATTTTACTATCAGATTTTAAACCATTTGTATGCAGTTTTAAGTTTTTAATTGTCACTTCAACTGTACGATCGTAACGATCGTCCAGAACAAAATGTTTTTCAAACGACGGGATGAATGAATAAAGCAGTTGAATGGATAAGGTAGTTTTTAATACTAACTTGGTACGTACGAACCTTTGGTTCGTCCAGACGAACACATGTCGGTTCGATGTAGGGGATGAATTTAACTGCCTTTAAAATGATCATAAGTACTGATCGTCCCAGGACGAACACGTGGTTGTCTGTACGACTAGTATGGTCATAAGTCTGTACGAAAGGATGCTTCGAAAGTTGTGTTGATTATGAAAAGCCGTTTCATTTTGATGCATTGGTTTGTCCATTCAAAATTTTTTCGTACGGGACGAATCAAAAAGTTTGTACGGGACAAAATTTTTTCATCTGGTACGAACATGTCATTTTCAAAAAATAGAAGGGCTTTTGAACTCAACAGTCACACTCTAAACTTCCCTTTCAATCTCTTTCGTACTTTAGATCTTTTTGAACTGGCAAGTTCAAATAAGAGATAAAAGGTATTGGCTAGGAAACCACATAGAAATTCTTTTGAGAACTTCCTTTCCAAAGAAAATAAGGAATCATTTCCTAGGTTTGTCTTATCAAAGATCACACCATATAGAATCCTAATCCAATAACAACTTACCTTTCAGGTGATGAACTTATTTGCTTCAACATAGTTTAGTTTTATACTTATCCTCGTCTATCTCTACAATAAAGAAACCTTTCACTACTTCCTCGCCAACATGTCCTTTAATTTTGACCATTCCATAATCTATTCCTTTATATTTAAACAAAAAGTTGAAATCACCAAAGCTAACTTAGGAGCCTTTTTGAATTTAAGGACAGAGGGAGCTAGAGCTCATCACTTGATCAACACTCATGATTATGAATGGTATGAAATTAATAATGTGATTAGATGAAATAATTTGAATGAACATATAGCTAAAGTATTCGGTCTCATTCAAAATGTACGTATCATCCAACATGTTCTTAGAACTTAAATTATTCCTAAAGCTGGTGATAGGATCAACATTACCCCTCTTCTTTCTATAGTGACATTCTTGATCATGTCTAAAGAACCTATAGATGAAGCACAACTTATCCTTGACTATCTTTATGGGCTGTCTGAAATTGGTTATGTACAACATAAGAGAAAGAATAACATCGCCTTAGGATATCTAGTTTCCTACATTCTGGATAAGAAATATAATTTGGTTCATCCTGATCAAGAGTTTGAAGAACCACTCTACTACAACGACGGGTCATTTAGAGCAATCTTTAAAGAAGAACCAAGTAAAGCACATGTCATTAGTGATACTGAGGAAGAACATGAAATTGCACCTGCACCCGTCAATAAACCAAATTATCAGGATTTGGTTCAAAGATTTGATCGCCTAGAGACTCATTTTGATCAACATTTTGATCAAATTGAGACTCATCTTCAGCAGCAAGATGCACAGTATCAGCATGACATGAGTTTTATGTGGGACCAGATGAATGATATCAGTACAAATGTGCTTATGATGAGTATTTACTTTAACATCTTTGATATTGCACATCCTCCTCCTCCAGATCAGGGTCCTTCTCAGTGATAGTTGCACTTGGTTTTATGTATTTTCTATAGTTTGTGTGTTAGTTATTGTTTTAAGAAAGTTTGTTGTTTTTTCTTTTCTTTAGATGTTTTGTTTTATGTATTGATATCCTGAGCTTAGATTGTAATATCTTCATATTGATATCAATATATGTTCTCGTGTTTTGGCTTTAATGGTATTGAAATGTGTGTTAGCCTTTATGACAATCATTAGATTTTTTAATCTTAAATAGTGATATATCTTGATTTGTAAGTTAAAATTAAATTCATTAGAAAACTAAGTTTTCTAAATTTAAGTTTTGCTTATAACTTGATGTTAATAAGATTATCAATTTCATGTCTCTTATTTAGACTACATTATTGTTAATATTAGTATTATAATTGTGATGTTTTCTTATTTTGTATTCCACTCATCAATTAATATTTATGCACTTAGATAAATTTGAAAGTTTTTATTATTGATTTTGAAAAGAATATGACTACTCTAGAAAAATATACAAATGTATAAAAATAAAAAGAAATGCGCAAAGGCTCGCAATGTGAAAAAGAGGCACAAAATAAGCCCAACAAGTGAAAAGATGCACAAAAATGTACCACAACTTTGAAAAAGATGCGCAAAGCGCCACATGTTGTAGCTATTTTGTTCCAGACTCTTTTAATCTCTTAATTCAAATTGATCTTATGTTCATTTATATTTCATATTGAAATTTGAAATATACAATTTTTATTTTCATCATTTCTGCAATGATTTTTTCTATCTTAATGTCTAAATTGACTTATGTTTTTGATAAATTCTTTTTATTATCTATGTTATATCTCTTCTTAAATTCTATAAATTACTATGATTTACCTAATGTTTTAATTTTATTTGCATAACTTATTTCATTTACTTTCAAGATTGAATTATCAAATGATTTCCATATGTATGCTTACATTTCAAGTCTCTTTCTTCTTCACTTTTTGCTATTGTCTTCTTCACTTTTTGCTATTGTCAAAAAGGGGAGAAATTGTTTGATTCGTGGTATTGTTTGATTCGTATTGTATTTGTGTCTGTTTTTGTTTTGTGTTTTGTGTATGTTGTATATGTTATGTGTTTGTTTTGTATTTCTAAATTTTTTTTTTGAAAACAAAAAAAAAATTATGTTGTTCAATGCCTCCTTATTTTCACGTGTTCATCAATTCAGGGGGAGTTTAGGAGATTCTTAGAATTTGAAATTATACAAACAATAATTATTTTACCATCATTAAAAAGGGGGAGGTTGTTAAGAGAGTTGCTATTTGCATATTTTATATTTTTGCAACTTGTATAGTTTTGATGATTTCAAATATTATTGTTTTATGTGTAGTTATCTCCTAACACTTTTTAGAAGAGTTGTTTTTGCTCTTGTGTGTACTAACATTTCAAGAAATCAAACTCCAGACTACGAAGACTTCAAATTAAATTCAGCATGAGATACTTTGTGTATTTAAAGCTTGTATTTTTCTTTGAATTAAGTTTGAGAGGGAGTGATTGTAATTGAGTGAATTAACACACACACTTAAGGAGATCTTGAAAATTTGTACAGATCGTACGGGACGAACATAGTTCATACGGGACGATCAGGTCAGTCATCTCCTCGTAAGAGCAATGAAATGAACAGGAATTGAAGAAAATTTTTCTAAGTCCTGATCGTCCAAAACGAAGTGTATTCATCCCAGGACGAAATGTTCTCTGAAAAATTTTCATACAGACGAAATTTATATTCATTCTAGGACGAGTTGCTCTCTGGAGTATTTTCGTCCATGACGAAGTGTATTCGTCCCAGGATGAAATCTCCTATGGAGAATTTTCGTTCAAATGAAATTTATAATCGTGCCAAGATGAGTTGCTCTTTGGAAAAATTTCGTCCGAACGAACCCATATCCATCCCAGGATGAAGTGAACCGACTCTGAAATTTTAGTGATGTTCTACCATTTTTGGGAACCGACCTATGGAATAACCGTTTGTATCTGACGAACCTAGTTCGTACGGGATGATGTGTGCGTATGAAGTCATTTTGTGCCCATATACATTAGGTTCGTTTCCAACACATTTAAATAAAATCGTCCAGGACGATCCCCGATCGTACGGGATGATCCAATGCATATCGACTTGAAAATTTATAGTTTTTGGACAGTTTTTTGTGTCTTTTCTATAAATGGTCCAATCTAAACTTCCACTTAATCTTTTTGCATACTAATCTTCGTGCCTATTGAAAGAAGAGTCAAGGAGAGAGTGTAAGAGAGTGTTCGAAGGAGGATTCTTACTTCTGGAGCGTGAAGGCTTCACTTGGTGTTCAAAGGTAAGAATCTTTACTTTTGATTTGTGTTTACTTCACTCTTTTCTCTCTTCCTTCTAGATTTCTTGTGAAGAAGATCTGTCAAGGAGATCCGGTTCTCTACCGACACTTGGAGAGTGTGAACAGCCGAAGGGTTCTCTGCCCACACTAGGAGAGTGTGAAAGGATGAAGGGTTCTCTGCCCACACTAGGAGAGTGTGAAAGGACGAAAGGGTTCTCTTCCTACACCTGGAGAGTGTGAAAGGATGGATGGTTCTCTGCCAACACTAGGAAGAGTGTTAAAGGATGACGGTTCTCTGCCGCACCGGGTAGTGGTGGAAGAGAGTTTTGTAAAGGCTTCTCCGCCTAGCTGTGGGTGCAAAAGGAGAGTCACTAGTGGCATTAGTGCAATACTCAGAGGGTGCCTCCAGGGAGTGGATGTAGGTCAAGTTTTGATCGAACGACTATAAATTTCGTATCTTTATTTTTCCACTGCTTTTTATTTTTGTGTTTTTTGCTTTTAAAACTGTGGTTGAAAAACGTTTTCTAGAAAAATTCACTAAAGTTTTATTTTTGTTTCCTAATTTAAATAGAGGGTTAATTTTTTTAATAAATAATTCACCCCCTCTCTTGGTTAGCCGTGGGACATAAGCTTAGGTTTAACAACCTAATTCATAGTGAACGAGTTTCAACATTTTCATCTTCCGGTTTAGAGCTTGAGTTGGATCTCCAAGAGCTTTTCTTTTCCAGGACTCTCTCACAATTTCCATAGAAGTAGGAATTGAAGTCCACACTTCTTCGAATCTGATGACCTTCCTGATTAGAGAGCTGAATTTCAACAAATTTAGTAAGATCGGACAATGGTCCGAAGCAATCCTTGCCAAGTGCCTCACTATTAACCTATGAGAAGAGTTAAATGTAGCAGAATTAAAGAGGCGCCTATCCAGTTTTTCCAGAATTCTCTCAGCTCCTTTCTTGTTGTTGCACCATGTATACTAAGGTCCAACACTAGCCACCTCATGAAAATCAATACAAGAGATGAAAGACTTCATCTCCTTCAGCCCCAATCCAAATAAGAATTTTCTCCCACCTTTTTTTCTTTCTTAGACAACAAACAGTTGAAATCACCTCCTATGATCATAGGATAATCTTTGACCATGTGACGTTCCAAACCGTCCCATAGAATTCTTCTCCTATAAACATCTTTGCTCCCATAAATTGTAGCTATTCTCCAAGTACCTTTGTTTGTTACTTCAAGATCACCTACCAAAAATTGAGTAGATGCTTCCACCATGTTGAATGAAGCCATTTCTTGCTTCCATAACAATAATATTCCTCCCAATAGGCTTTCAGAGGGAACATAAATGAAATTTCAGCCTTCACCAATCATCGGATTAATTAGCTTCCTATCAACCATTGACAACTTAGTCTCTATCAACCCAAGAAAGAACAAAACATAATCCCTTATGAATTCCCTTGCATATAGGGAAGCTTTGCTTTTTTTGCTCCCCTACAATTCCAAAAGCCAAAGGATGACATTTAATGGTCTAAGGGGAAAAGGTTCCCCGCCCTTCCCTTCACATCTCCTTCTAGTTTCCTATTTATTGGGATCAATTTAATGGGACCAAGGCCCTTTAGTTGCTTAGCACCTTTTTCTCCTTGCCTAACTAGACCCTTCCTTCTGCTTACCAGATGGATCCTCCATAGAATCGATTTCTATTGATTCATCATTTTCTTTTCCAACTGGGATAGAGCCTGAAGCTCTCTTCAAAACTATAGCTTCTTCAACTTCACCTATTATTTCTCCTTCCTCCCTCAAGTTGTTTAACACTTCAAACTGATTGAGATTACAACAGATTCCATCAGATTCACCTCCCTTGACCTTTTCATTGACTTCTATGTTAGCAGCTGTGTTCTTGATGACCACCGGAATTATCTCCTCCTCATTTAGCTCCTCCACAACCTAATGCTCAGCTGTCAACAGATTTGATCTGTAAATGGCAAAATTATCTCCATCTTTTGCAGCATTACTTCCAGCTCCAGCTTTAAAATATTCTTATCAGTTAATGTTTGCCTCTTCCACTTGTTCTGATTATTATTGTTTTTACCTCTCTTTCTCCCATAGTCTACATGAATCCAAGGACCATAGCAATCATCTTTGGTCTTGGAATAATTCTTCTCCTTCAAATTTGGATTCTCCATTGTTCCTGCATCCCTTCCTTCCTCAGAAACATTTTTAGATCTGTTTTGACTTGAAATTAGCTATGCAATCATCTCTGCACATGATTTCTCCAAATGTCCTATCTTTCCGCATTTGAAGCAAATGTTTGGTATCTTCTCATAACTTATCTTTTGATAGAATTTACCCATTGCACCTTCAACCTAAACTCCCAATTGAAGCTTGTCTTCCAACTTGATTTTTACACATACCTTGGCAAATTTGCACCTCCCCCGTTGGAACAAGTTTTCATTTATAAAAAAAAGGTTTCCCAACCATAAATGCAATCCTACATACATTAATTTTATCCCAGTTTTGCAAGGGGAGATTGGGTAGCCTGATCCAGACTGGAGCCGTCAATCCTTTCAAGGAAGAAGGATCAAAATCAGGGGACCATTTATCTAGTCCAACTATGCTACCATTCACATACCAAGGTCAATTGTTAAGGACCGATTCCATAGCATCTGATTCATCAAAAGCACATAAAACCCAACCACCACCAAGCAGGGTCATATGAAATCTTCCATACTGATTCCACTGCCTCCTTAACTCCAATCCAATGATATGGTAAGGTGCATTTTCCCCAAACACCTTAAAACTAATGACTTTTGTAATTTGGAAGTGTTTTCAACTTCATTTTGTTGATGTAGTTTCACCACTCTGTTCTCCATGAAATTTTCCCCGTAATCAAAATCAATAGTTTTGAAATTTGGCTTCATATTCCAGACACTTACCATTGGCTTGTTCATTTGAGGTGGGATAACTGAGTCACCTCCTCCCACAGAAATGCAGTTCCCTAAAATTGCATATTCACGAATAAGAACATTCTCCCAGTCCTCCTTGGCTGGAAGAACTTTTTGAACAACCTCTTCATACATCTGTTCAACATAATTCAGAACGACGCCTTTAACCAATAGATTTTCCTACATAGCCTCAGACTTCTTACAACCCGATGAGGACCCCTTTACAGAATCCATTCTTCCTTCCGTCGTCATTTCATCAATTGTGTCACGAACAGCCTTATTCACATTTAAACAGAAATCTTTGCTCTGAGAGATCGATTTTTCCAGCATAATCTTCTTACCGTTGCCGGTGCACTCCATTTGTTTCTTCGAAGTGAGATAACCTGCCTCATTAATCACAAGAGGTTTAGTAGGTTTAAACCTCAGGTTGGATTCTCGATCAAACACCTTGTTGGCATCACCGAAAGCAGGGGGAGATGAACCTTGATTAATGTGTGGAAGGATTCTTACTGGAGGATTTGAAGAGGGACGACTTTCTCTAACATCGGAAGATGGAGGCCAGCAGCCCTCCACCGTCATCGGATGAGAGAGCAAATTGCGGGAGATCCAAAATTCAAAAATCTATTTTTGTTTCTCTCACTACAAACTGGGAGTTTCTCTCACTTCATCTCTCACCAGTTGGTTGGATTCCACCTTGACTTGTTGGTTGAGAGCTTCGGCAATCAACTAAGAGGTCTTGGATTCGAGTCTTTGTATATGTGATGTGTGCATGAATTTGCCTTAATTGACCTAAATGTTCCAAAAAAACAAAATTGACCATTAATGCCTGGAATGAAAACTCTAGGCAGTAGTTTCTTAGAAAGATCCACTCAAACATGAGAATTATCCTAATAAAAAAAGAGGTAAATGGGGCATACAAATTCATATTATAAAAAATAAGCCTTGCAATGACGTAGGAGAAAACATTAGAGTCCAATATTCCATACCGATAATACATCAACTTATGATCCAAGGTCCAACTCGTAGATATATATCACAAGATTCTGCTTCTTCAAAAAAGCATATAAAACAATATGAGTTAACAGTTACCAATTTAAATTCTCCCAAATAACTCCAAAGCCATTTCAACTCAGATTTGAGGTATGCATATGATGGGACTCTTTTTCCCAGTAGCCGACAAACCAAAGCTAAATTTAACTTTTCCATATTATTCAATACTAATTTCTGATTCAGATTGGCTAGCCCACTATTGCCATTATCTAATTTAGATGGTTCAATGTAATCCAGATTAACATTTCTTGGTATATTCCACACGAAAGGCATGTCCTGATTAGTTTTAATGGTGTTATTATTCAAACCAGAAAAAGAATTTAAAAATGATTCTTCTATCCACGTCAGATTACACAGCTATCCCATTTTGTCCAATAGAATTGACCTGGTCCTCACTAATATTGATGTGGTCCTTAATTTGAAATTCAAGGTCCAAACACACACGCAAAACACATATGCGAGACATGAACCTAGGACATCTTTGTTTGGAGCAAAATTCCCTACCAACAAAATAAGGAGAGCTGCATATTAGGCCAAAATTCATTAAATCAGATCTCATGTTGAAACTTCTCCTAAATCTGATCAGCATTTTTTGTTGATACAAATTTTGAAAATTTTGGATTGCATGAAATATCTATCATAGAATTTGCATTAAGACAAGATTCATTATTAACCTTGGACTTTGTACCTTTATTAATGCATGAGTCAAGATTAACTCTAGAAATTGAATCTTCCTTAAAAAAATTCATAATTTTTTAAGATGGATTAACAATCCCATATAGTGAATTTTGTTAGCCTCTCGACAAATAACCAAAATTAGCATGAATCTGGGAAGATTTGCAAACCTCGTATCCATCAAAATGCCGCCCAATTCTCCAAAGAATATGCCGAAATCTCGCTGACGACGTGATCACTTCACGTAAATACCGTGAAAGCCTTGATTGTCATCATCTACTTTCGTTAAAATGAGATGGGTGCATTTCTTCTTCGCTTCATCCACACTGAACTCCCATTGCTACTTCTGATTCCCAGAGTAAACCTCCGACCCCTCCTACACCGATCTCTGTCTCTAAGCCTATGACAGAACCCACCGAACCTCCTTCATCATATCTGACCTCCTCCCTTCACATCAGATCTCCATCGAAATCAAAATATCACATAGCAGAAGCTTCCAATCCCACCATAGCTGCCTCCAACCTAACAACCTCCAAGATTTCCTGATCTCAACGGGCTCTGCCCTGTTCACAAACCAACCTCCAGCAGCCACTCCTGTCAATTGAATCTTTCTGTCTTCCTTTCCCTCTTTGCCTTCTAGCCTCCGACTCCACTAGCTGCGGAGCCCCAACCTTATCGAACATCTCCTGCTACATCAAAAATAAGTTCTTCATATGATCTACTCATTTGATCTTCTTCCAATATTTCATAAGCTATGGATGGACTAGCATGAGTATCTCTGTGTGGCTCGTACTCTCCATGTGATGTCCAAATCCAGTAGTCTGGAAGAAATCCTCTATGATATAAATCAAGCCTCACATCATCGGGCTTAAGGAATGCTTGATTTTTATGCTTCAAACATGGACATCTAAACATTTTATCGAACTTAAAGGAGGGCAGTTGAGATGCAGCTTGAATGAAAGTCTCAACTGCCTGTATAGATTCATCTGTCAATCCTCTTCGACCCGGTAATAATCTATTATGCATCCAATATCTCTCTTCTTGGATATTCATTTGGACGTTGAAGCAAACGTCCCCTTACATAGTTATGAAATCAATTATTAGAAGATATGCACCCTGAATAAGTGTACGTACTATACTTTCGAACAAGTGTACTTTACTTGAATTGGAATGTATTGTAGGTCTCACAACCATCTCATAGGATATTTATTGATTTAGAGAAAAGTTATGATAAAGTTTCAAGAGAAGTGCTATAGAGAGTTCTTGAAAAGAAAGGAGTTAATAATACTTATATTCAAATCATTAAAGATATGTATGCATGAGCTATTACTTGTATTCAAACACAAGGTGGTTTAACCAAGTATTTTCCTATTTCAGTTGGATTACATCAAGGATCAGCCTTAAGTCATGGATGCTCTCACTAGACATTTGCAAGAGGATGTACCTTGGTGTATGCTCATTTTGTATCCTATCTTCCACTGGAAGTACTACAACCTTATCATGTATATTATTTTATTATTTGACCTACATGTCATTTACTAGCTATTTCATGAAAAGATCCCAAGATTTCACCTACATACATAAAAATTATAATGAAGATAAAGGCCCTCAAACTTGCATATGTGATATATTATTACCTATTTTAGAAGAAAAGCAACTCTTATCAAGAGAGAAAATTGGGGCAAGATGTAATCATGTAGTAATTCAATAACTTTGGATAAATGGAACCTCCTAAGTCCTATAACTTTATTGTATGGTTGAAATGAGGCATGATTACAATGCATTCAACAACATTTTAACATTCATCATATTCTAACAAAATTTTCAAGATTGAATATACACAGTTAGAAGTTGAGATGAAACAATTTCACGTACATTAACACATAAACATTTGTAAATATATGTTTGGATCTTGAATACTATAGAGTAACATATAAACTTTGGTTTTACATATTATTATGATTAAATATGTGGTGATGCATAATATCCACAATCGATCTAGCACTTTATGCTATGTATGAAACTAATCTTGATAGAAGCATACAATTAGGACCTAATTGATTTCGACTATAAAGTTGAAACAAATGTTAAGATTTTTATCTATAGTCTTAGAAAAAAAATTTTCCTTCTAGATTTAGATTTCAAAGAGTATATTCCAAGAAAAATATAAATGTAGAAAATGGGCCCTTACTTTCAATAAAATGACTCAATATTCATATCTTGTTTCTCACAAACAATTTTTTTTTTCACTGGTAAATTAAGTAAAGTATGAAAAGGCACTGATGGCACTAGAAAGTTCATTAGGGATGTTAAGCCCTTATAAATTAGTCTCAAGGCTAACCAAGAGGGGGCTGAATTGGATATTAAAACTTCTTTAACTAAAAACACAATCACATCCAAAACCAAGATTCACCATAGAAATCAAAGTGCAGAACATAAATGCGGAAGCAATAAAAAGAAAGAACACACCAGATTTATAGTGGTTAGATCAAACCTTGACCTACGTCCACTCCTTGGAGGCACCCTCTGAGTATTGCACTAACCACAGTGTCTCTCCTTTCGCCCCCACAACAAGGCGGAGAAGCTTTTATAAAATCACTTCCACCTTCCCCAGTGCGGCGGAGTAGCCGGGCCCTTTGACACCAAAGAGATCTTCTTCTTCCCAAAGCTTCCCTCAAGACAAGCCTTGAATCTGATGGTACTAAGGTGCAAGCGCATCGAAGCAACCGTGTGGAACCCCCTCCACACTCTCTTAAAACCCCCTCCAAGGATCTTTTTGCTCTCTTAAACTCCATCTTTTCCTCTCTCTCTTTCAAGCTCTCTCTTCAAGTTTCCTCCAGAAAAATGAAGCTTCAATGGTTGCAAAAGACACTTACAGAGTCCCTTATCAAAGCTTAAATAGAAGAGCTCCAAATGAGCTCATTAATTACAACTTGCTAACTTTATTATCCAGGATGATTTGAATATCGTCATATATAATCAATACAAAATAAGCTCAATCAGCTAGGACGATTAGGGACGATCATAAGGTTTAATTTCATATCGTCCAGGCTAATAGTATATCATCCTAGGCGATTTGTTCAAATCAGCACATCGTCCAGATCATCGCCCTGAATAGAAGCTGTCAGATATGTGATCGTCTAGGTACAACTAAGGTTTTTGAACTGATTGTCTCGATTGATCATGTGATCATCCAAGACGATGTGATCATATCAATCAAGCCTTAATTTTTTTCCTTAATTATCAAATTAATTTAGGCATAATTGTGTTTCATCGTCCAGGGCAATGTCCTGGACGATGTCCAAAAATAATAAATATCTAAATAGATATGGTGACTGATTCTTTCTATTTTGAGCCTATCATCCTATCCAACACGAATTCATCTAAAACGATATGCTTAATGACGGCTGCCTTAACTAGGATGCCATAATAAGGGTTTCTATTTTCAGTTGATCGTCCAGGCCAATTAATGGATCATCCCAGACGATGTGACCAAAAAGAGAACTCTAAATCAGAAATAAGTGAGCAAGGTTATAAGCAAGCATACACCCTTATAGAGCAAAAAATATATAATAAGAAAATTACAAAAAGAACATGTTCTTCCAAAACTTGAGCCTTATAAGGTGCACTGTAATCCTGAAATATTAGTAAACACACAAATAAACATATATTGCAAATACAAGAAGACAAAAAAAAGTGAGTCATAATATTTGTTATCATAAAAAACATAAACTTATAAGCTTGAGTTATAATAATCTCCCCCTTTTTGATGATGAAAAATATTACTAGTTGAATTTGCAAAATTGTAAACATGTTCTCTTAATCTCCCCCTCACTAGAATAAAAATTTTAAAATAGGGGAAGGAAAATTTTTTGTTGTTTTTTTTTTTTTTTGAAAAAAAGTTACAAAAAGATACAAATACAATAGTAAGTTCTGCCCCTTTGACATTATCAAAAAGAGAAGGGGTACAAACAAACAAAATGAACCGAGATTAAAAAAACTTTAAAAATCATAAAATTACCTCTTGATTTTATTCAAAAACTTAGTAAGGAATTGATTAACAATGCATAATCCAGAAAAGTTTTGAAAATAAAAAATTGTTAATTCAAGCTAAAGTTCTTTTAAAAGCTCAAAAACTTTTTAATCTAATATCTAAATCAATGAACAAATTAGATAAAGATACACTAATGTTTTTAAAACTCCTTTCATAAAATATATCAAGAAGAAGATTAATGCAAAAATTGATGAATTAGGAATCATGATTTTTAAGCTCAAGTATCAAAAATATCAAGGGTTTTCTTAAGCTTCAAGAAGTACAAAAAAATAAGCATTACTTTTTGTGGGCTCATTTTATGCCTATTATCAGATTTTTGGCGCACTTTGTGCATCTTTTAATTTTTGATACACTTTGTGTATCTTTCTCAATTTTGGTGTCATTATGCATCTTTTGATTTAGCGTCATTGGCCAATTTTTTTTTTATGAAATATGCTATCTTTATGATATTTTAAAAATAAAAGTAAACCCATTCTATTGATAAAATAAACTAGTTGTTTAAGAAAATTATGAGGTTGATTTAACAACTTGCAAAATATCCCTATGGGATAAACAAAATATAGGGAGATGAAAAAGATCAGTTTTAAAATCTAATTTATAATATGAAGAAGATTTTGAATCAAAAGTAAAATAATATCTTTAAGAAAAGAGATAGAGAGACAAAAATTATGAGTTTCCTTCCTTTGACTGTTTTTAGAGAAGTCAACAATAACTTACATAAGAATTCAAGAAAAAGAGGAGGTAGGTTTTTCATTTTTTTTAAAAAGTGAACATGTGTATTGATCAGAGAGAACTTCACAAGAAAAAAGAAAAAGTAAAGACAAGTTTAAAACTATAAAGTAAAAGAAAAAGAATGAAAAATAAACAAATAATTAAAAAAGCCTAAAGAAATCACAGAAAATAAACAAAAAATAACAAACAAATAAACACGCAAGCAAGGGTTTAAGCATAATCTTGCTCCTAATCAGATGATTCAGAAGCTAGGTCTGCCTAGGGATTTTTTGCTTTTCACTATTTATCATTTTTATAATTTGCTTAGCTTTACCCTTTTCTTTTGTAGGAAGAGTTCTCAAATTAGGGCACTAATTTTTTATATGTCCAGGCTTCCACATCCAAAGCAAGTAACGTCCGAAGAAATCTTAACATTCTTACCATTTTTATCTTTATTCCTCTTTTTTTGATGCTTATGCTTTGGTGAACCTTTTAATTTGCTTGATAAGTCATCACTTTCGTCACCGACTAAGCCACTTTTCTTCATGTTTTCAACATTTAGCACTATCATCTCTCCTGCATCCAAAAGTTTTTGGCCCAAACTTTGCTCGTAGGCAATGAGTGGGTCAATCAAATTATTAATAGAATATTCATTCAAATTTTTTGATTCACAAATAAGAACAACTTTTGCATCAATTTTGTCAAGTAAACAAGGTAGAATTTTATTGACTTTTTCAAAGTTTGAAAATTCTTTACCTAAAGCTTGTAATGATGTCACAATTTAAATAAACCTAGTATATATATCTAAGATCATTTCATAAGATTTCAAGCAAAATATTTCATAATCATGCATTAAAATATTTAATCTGGATTGCTTGATTTCACTAGTTCCTTCGTATATAGTGTGTAATTTATCCCAAATTTCCTTGTCAGTAGAGCACGTAGATACAAACATAAAATCATCAGAATTTAAAGCACAGAAAAAAATAGTTTAATAATTTAGCATTCAATTGAGCATTGATTTGTTCATCTATACTCCATTGATTAAAGGAAATGTCAGTTTTAATTCCATCTATAATACGTGACAGTATAGAATAACTAGTTAAAATCATTTGCTACATTCAAAAAATCAATAGATTGTAAGAAAGTAGATATGCAAATTTTTCAAAAATCAAAAGTAATATTTTAAAATAAAGGTGGTCGAGTGATTGAAAATCTTTCTACAATATTACAATTACAAAAATTAGCCATGGATCAAAATTCAAAAGTTTTCAAAAACTCATTTTTATGAGTACCGCTCTAATACCACTTGAAAGTGCACTGATGGCACTAGAAAGTTTGTTAGGGATGTTAAGCCCTTATAAACTAGTCTCAAGGCAAACCAAGAGGGGGGGGGGGGGGGGGATTGGATTAGGGGGGATGAATTGGATATTAAAACTTATTTAACTAAAAACACAATCACGTCAAAAACCAAGATTCACCACAAAAATCAAAGTGTGAAAATTAAATACAAAAGTAATAAAAAGAAAGAACACACCAAATTTATAGTGGTTCGGTCAAACCTTGACCTACGTACACTCCACGAAGGCACCCTCCGAGTATTGCACTAACCCCAGTATTTCTCCTTTAGCCCCCAGAGTAAGACAGAGAAGCCTTTACAAAATCACTTCCACCTTCCCCGATGCGGCGGAGTAGGGCCCTTTGACACCAAAGAGATCTTCTTCTTCCCAAATTTTTCCTTAAGATGAGCCTTGAATTCGATGGTACTAAGGTGCAAGATCATAAGAGTAATCATGTGGAACCCCCTCCACACTCCCTTGAAACCCCCCTCTAAGGATCTTCTCCCTCTATCAAACTCCACCCTTTCCTCTCTCCCCTTCAAGCTCTCTCTTCAAGTTTCCTCCAAAAGAATAAAGCTTCAATGGTTGCCAAAGACACTTACAGAGTCCCTTGTCAAAGCTTAAATAGAAGAGCTCCAAATGAGCTCTTTAATTGCAAATTGCTGACATTATCATCCAGGATTATATGAATATTGTCATGTATGATCAGTGCAAAATAAGCTAAATCAGCCAGGATGATTAGGGATAATCATAAGGTTTTTGTTTATATCGTCTATGCCGATAGTATATCATCCTGTATGATTAGGTCAAATCAGCACATATCATCTAAAGCATCGCCCTGAATGGAAACTATCTGATCTGTGATCATCTAGGTACAACTAAGGTTTTTGAACTGATCGTCCCGGCCAATCCTATGATCGTCTAGGACGATGTGATCATATCAATCAAGTCTTAATTATTTTTCTTAATTATCAAATTAATTTAAACATAATTGTGTTGCATCATTTAGGATGATGTCCAAAAATAAAGAATGCCTAAATAGATATGGCGGTTGATTCTTTCTATTTTGAGCCTATCATCCTGGCCAATACGAATATCATCCAGGATGATGTGCTTAATGACGGATGCCTTAACCAGGATGCCCTAATTAGGGTTTCTATTTTCAGCTGATCGTAAAGGGCCGATTAATGGATCGTCCCGGATGATTTGACCAAAAACAGAGAACTCTAAACCAGAAATAAGTGAGCAAGGATACAAACAAGCATATAACCTTATAATACAAAAAATACAATTAGAAAATTACAAAAAGAACATGTTTTGCCAAACTTGAGCCTTGTAAGGTACACTATAATCCTGAAATATTAGTAAACACACAAACAAACATATATTGCAAATACAAGAAGACAATAGAAAGTGAGCCATAATATTTGTTATCATAAAAAATATTTGTTTGAATTTTAACATATAAAAAGAAACATAACTTTCTCCCTACCCTCTCAAGTCAAGCTCTATGTAAAAAACCATCCCCAAATGCTTTAAATGCTTCTTCTAATCTTTGTAAGAAATAATATATAATAAAACTAGCTCACTAAAAGCATCTAAATATATGGAAATGAAACAATATTCATGGGTCTCATCAATATGTAAGCTACATTTAAAGGGATAAATAACATGCCCAACCACTCATAAAGTGCATCTTGAGACATGAAAGCGATGTTAGTCTGTATATGTATATGCTCATTTCGTATCCTATCTCTAATAGTCAAGCCACTCATCCACCCAAGAAAAAATAACTTCAAAATTTAAGAAAAAAATAAAAAACAACTTTAATGTAACCCAATTCCTCATGACATTATACAAAATCAAGAACAGCTTCAAAATTAAAAAAAAAAACTAAAAATGCAAACGTACGGCACTCGGAGGCTAGTTTTGCGCATGAGCAGGGAGCGATGCGAGATCTTCGGCCTTGTAGTGGGGACGAGATCTTCGACTGGAGGGACCTTGTCGATGGCTGAAGGGACCTTGTCAGCGGCTAGAGGGAGCGTCTCGATCACAAGAGGGCAGAGGAGACGGGGGCGAGTGTCACATAGGAGAGAGAGGAGTAGGCAACCAAATGAAATGGAAGGCTCGAGATGGATTATTCTAGGGCATTTTCTAGTAGCTTTCTGGCAGTTCAGACCATCGAAAAAAATTTACTTAACACCAGTGATTATAGCCACCAATCACACGCAGGTAAGAATTAATCCCAACAAGTTAACCAATAGTTCAATGTTTCTGGCAGCATTCATTTAAATAACCGCCGGTCTGATTACCGGTTAAGCCATCGTTATTACCAGCGCTTGCAAAACTGTTGGTCCAGATTGCTTGTAATTGATGAATTTCCTGTAGTGATGTAAATGTCAATGATGGGGTCGATTATAATGATGATGGGAATTGATAGCCATGGTTCATATAAGTACTCTGACATCATGCTGAAGTTGGTCTATGTTTGATTGAAAAATATATAATAGTTTTGAAAAAGTATTAATTTTTTTTGGGTATATTTAGTTTTGAATTTTAAAATTGAACACGTCATTATGAATAGTATATCACCTCGGGAGGTGATCATATCATTACCTAATGGGTTCAAATTTTAGAATTTTAAATTTATCCGATTATTGTAGTCAAATTCAAGGGGAAACAACATATGATCTCGAAAGATCAAAATGACGTTCAATCAATTTTTTAACTATAATAATTTGAAAAAGAGATCGTTAATTTCATAATCAAAATAATGATAGTAAAATAATATATCTTCTCGAAGAAAGATGATATTACCTATTATCGATTATTTGAATATGACGATAACGATTGCCATTTTTTTGTTTGAATTCCCAAAGCTAATTAATTAGAGGTTTTGAAAACTTGATTTTGAAAATTAGGTCTGGATTTTTAAATCTCCTACGAGCGCAAGCCCTCGTAGTTAATTACATCATAGGAAACTGGAGTTCCTTATGAATACTCTCGATTAAAATAGCGGTATGAATTTTATTTAAGAATTTCTAAGATCGATATCAAAGAAGGTAAGGGTTTGAATTTTCAATCGGGAATGGTTCAAGATTAAGCACTTATTTCTAGAGTCAAAGGAAGAAGTGTAGGAGGTGTTTTTAATATTCTGAAATAATTCAGAAAACATTCCAGCATATCATATGTGTTGGGCTTGAATTTGATTGAAAAGAGATTTTTAGTTTGAGTGATCATTTTTATTAAAAAGTTAGGATTCTATTCCCAGAGGGTGAGGTCTTATAGCTCGAGCTTGCCTCAGAACCTAAGTCTAAATTGGGCACTTAGAAGTGACCCAAACCGAGCTAATGTAGTGCAAATCTGGTCTTACCCCGGCCTGGATTGGGGAGCCAGCTAAACCACCTAGGCGCTTTAAAATTATGAGTCCCGTCTTTTAATGTTGAGTGGCAAGGATGTTATTTAACAAAAGTTTTTGAGAACGGGGCCGAAATCTAGAGTGGATCCTAATTGGCCCCTTTGACTTATATTGGGTATTGATGCTTAAGCTAAAAATGCAATAAAAAATTTAGACTCTATTTAATTTGTTGCTAATGAAATGCATGCTGATTGACTCGATTAAATGGTTTA
This sequence comes from Dendrobium catenatum, assembly GCF_001605985.2. NCBI lineage: Eukaryota > Viridiplantae > Streptophyta > Magnoliopsida > Asparagales > Orchidaceae > Dendrobium > Dendrobium catenatum. Next base: position 2,510,159 of record NW_021318775.1, read on the forward strand.
AATTTGAAAAAAAGAAGTTATGAAATGAGAACTCCCGACGGTCTCAGGCTTACTTCTTAAATCGTTAGAGTTTTTATCTTATCTTAAAGAATTTATTTAATTAAAGAAGAAGAATTTTGACAAGTTCTTAAGAGCCTACGATTGGGTTCCAGGCTAAAACAAAGATCGACATGCAAAAGCTCCAAAAAACTACTAAAAGAAAGCAATCCTATTTGTAGTCAACACATCAATTAATAAATAAATCAATTAAATTAAATCAATATCAAATTTAAAGTCCATATGGCAGGTGCCACTTATTATTACATCTTAGAATTTGCAGAAAAGTAAAGTGGCCGGGCACCACTGACAACAACCCAGATTTCTAATCCTAAGACTTAAGTGATTTTGAGATTTGGGACTCTTCTTGTTGTCCACTTCTTCGTCATCCCACGAACATCTTGATTCGTCGGTTTCGGATATCCAAATGGAAAGAAACTCCCCCTTGAACGGGGTGTTATCTTCCCTCTTTGGATATTTGAAGAGTATCCTAACTTGATCTTCTAAATGGTTGAAGACTATCCCCTTTAGGGATGTTTTCTCCTCTTTGAAATTTAAGTTGGATATATATATGTCCCAAACTCAAATCACTTTAAATAATTACAACCATATCAAATCAAATTTATATTAATTAAAACTAAAAATTCTAGACTCGATCCTGCAAGGTTATCTAAATAATCAACAGTTATATATAATCCCAAGCAGTTAATATTTGATCTTAAGCAGTTGATATATTTGAAATTTAAATGCTCAATAGAGTGCAGTAAATAAATAAACAATCAATTAATTGTAAGCTAACAAACAGCATGCAGTGAAAACTCAAAAACCCGGTACACAGCAGAAAAGTAAACACCGGCCTAGCCTAAAACTAGAGTTAGTTGTCCTAACAATCCATCTAAAATGTGTGAGGTAGGTCATGTGGTTTTGATATGTCCTGTGGAGGGCAATTTGTTAAAGTTGCTTAAGGTTTGATTAGTTGAAAGGCTTAAGGGAGGATATTGGTTAAAGTTTAAGTCTTAATGATTTGAGATTAATTTTAAGATTGATTTTAACTATTTATTGGATACCACCTTTATTTCTCACTGAGACCGTGAAGTTTAATTCACCTTCCTTGGGGCTAAGCAAATAGCCTTGTAGGCCTAGGTTACCTAGTGGTACCCGGTATAATTAAGTATTTTGATTTGATTAAAGTTCGAAAGTTAATAAATTTTACTTAAAAGTGTTTTATTACTGATTTTAAGAGTTTGATTAATTTAAGTTTGCCATTAATCGGTTCGTGGTGTTGTGCCACCAGGCTCGACGAACAAAGCCTCCTTAGGACATGTAACCCAGCAGCCCGGAGTAGTCCAGCCGATAAACCAGATTAATGTGATAGAGTTAAGTATTTTAAAAGGTTAAATAATTAATAATTAATCTATTTTGAAGTTTAACGCCCCTTAGAATCCATTCATGGCGTTGTGCCACCAGGCTCGAGGAACAAGCCTCCTTAGGACACGTAGCCCCGCAAGCCCGGAGTAGTCCAGCCGATAAACTTCATCTTTGGGATGGTTGTTTTGTTTTAAAAGGTTTTTTGAGTGTTTCAAACATTAAATTAAAATTTTCTAGAGTTTTAGAGTGATTTTGAGTTTTTTTGAATTTTTGATTATTTTAATCATTTAATTAAGGGGTTAAAAATTAACTTTTTAGTTAAAAGTGTTTTCTGGAAAACTAATAATTTATTAAAATACTAGACCTCAATACGATCAGTTAGACATTAAGTATGGTGAAATTGGATGTTTATGCATTTAGTTACGAAGGTTTGAAGTTTTGAACTAATTTTAACTTAAGGTTGACTGGTTTGTTGACTTTTTTATTTTGACAAATTTCTGGAAGTTTAATATTTTTAATAAATATTAGACATTATTATGAGTTGAATTCAAGTGAGTTTGGTCAATTTGGATTTTTCTTGAATTAGTTATGAAGTTTTTAAGTTTGAGTATTTACATAATTTTTAAAATTGCTTAATTAAGGGGGGCTTTTGTGGGTTTGAATCCAAATGGACTCCAAACTCCTTGAAATCAGCTCCAAAGGTCAAAAATGACCTAAGGAGAGATTCCCAAGTGTTTGGAAAGTTTTTTGAAATTTTTAAATATTATTAATTAATTAAATCAATTAAATATTAGTTTTCAGTTAAAATTAAATTAAGGTTTAATTTGCTATCAAATTAAAATTGGTTTTAATTTTCATGGATTAATGGTTTGCTTCTAGTCAGTTAGAGGTCTTATTCATATTTGTTTGGTTTAATCTTGATTTATTGTATTTTCTGGAATGTTTAATGGCTTAATTAAGGCTTAAGCTTAAGAAAATTAATTAGGGGTCTTAGTGATATCTAAAACCAATAAAAAAAATTTCTATGGGCTGAGAGTGTCACTAATAGCAATGAAATTTCTAAGTTCTCTAAATATGTCCTTAATTATTGTCCTTAATGACGTCACTAAGTTTGATGGGTTTAAATCAATATTTTAACTAACCCTTGACTAAGCATGAAATAAACACACAATAAAAATCAATCCCTAGATCTAGGAGAGCCTTAAACTATGTGCAAGTGTATGTACCCTAAACATGCAAGGATTAACATAAAAACATACAACTAAAAAATAAGATTAATGAATAATCAAGAAATGATTATTCACTAATCATCCCCACTAATTCTATTCAAACATGTTTAATCCACATTTAAAATTTCAAAGGGATCTCCTCAAGGTTTAAAGATTTAAATATATATATAATTTCAAAATATTTTGAAAATAATATATATATATATATATTCTAGTTCTGATTGGATTACGTGAAAAGGTTGGAGTAGCTCCAGTAGAAGATAAGATTAGAGAAAGTCGCCTTAGATGGTTTGGTCACATAAAACGGCGGCCTTCCGATGACCCGGTTATGAGAGTAGAGGTATTAGATTTGACTTATGTTAAGAAAGGTAGGGGTAGACCTAAAATGACTTGGTTAGAAAATATTAGGAATGACCTTTCTTTATTAGATTTAAACGAGAATTTGACTTTTAATAGGACACAATGGAGAAAAAGGATTCATGTAGCCGACCCCACGTAGTGGGATAAAGGCTTGAGGTTGTTGTTGTGTTGTTGTTGTCTCTTAATCCAGAGAAAAAAATAACTTGAAATTTGAAACCTAGATTTCCTAGATGAAGAGAATCAATGGGGATACTTGAAATATTAAATAAGAGCTTAATAAAATGCTAATTAACTCTATGTGTCTTAAGCTAGGTTTAGAGATTTACATTGATTTAATGGACGGATTGAACCGTTTGAGAAATAGTTGCACTTGTAGACTATCCACGCTCCGACTTGTAGAAGACGCCTTGGCTTGAAAGCTTCTAGATCGAGAGGAAATCAACTTGGATGGGATTCACCTTCGGTTCACCGGGAAGCTCTTTGTCCGCGACTTTAGTTTGTGGAGTTTGAGTACGGAAATGTGTAAGAGGCTCAGTAGAGCTCAAACAAACAAAGAGTTTGGCTGGAGGAGCTCTGGACAAGTGAGAGAAGGTTAGGGTTAGAATCAGACTTGAAATGGGCCTTTTGCCCTATTTAAACGTCCCATGCTTGAATGGAGAGCTGAGATCAACTAGGGGGACTCCTAAATGCTTCCACATGTCCCTGGGGTGGTTAGGATGGCGGGGAATCAAGAGGATAAAGGTACAAGTGATGTGGAAAGCTATTTGTCCTTTTGTCCATTTGGAAATGAATAAGGGCCATTAGATCTTGATTCAAGGGTCTACATTAAATGCAGGAAGGTTCTAGAGAGTCTTAATACTGCTGGAGGGGTTTAAGATAGAAGGGATTAAGCTTAACATGGATTTTGACCACATTTTACCACTCTTACCCCTTGGTTTGACTATTTGACCAGTCAAAGTCTAGGGTGGACTGCTGATGTGTCATATGAGGATGTTTTGAGAGCTGTAATGTTAAGTTGGAGGGAGCCTAAATGTGTTGGAGTAACTTGAGTCAAGCCATTTGGGCAATTAGAGGTTTGTTGACCAAGCATTGACTAGTCAACTAACCATTTTGACTGCTGAGGTGGCAGCCAAGTGGCCTCAAGAGTTAGTTAGACTGAATCAAAACAAAGGCCAAGTGAAGGGATTGAGACTTGAGTTTGGTATGGGAGTTTGAAATAGATTTGACCAAATTTATTAAGTTTACTTGGTCAACTTGACTTAGGTTTGACTCAGAATAGGTTTAGAAATATTTGAGACATTAAGTGGAATGAGTTTAAAAGTTTGAAGACATTGATTTGGTTAAATGGTTTGAAATGACTCATTTGAACTCTTAATGGTTCATTGGGTCAATCTATGTTGATTGGGTCAACCAGGTTGACCCAAGGGGTGAGTTTGGATTTAATCAATTTGTTATAATATTTTGAGTCTATTAGAAGTGATTCCAAGGTTTGGAAAGTCAATTTGGTCAAAAATACCTATTTTGTCCTTTAAGGGTCTATTTGGTCAACCTAGGTTGATTTGGTCAACCAGGTTGACCGTCTGGGTTCGGGTCCAATAGGTTGGGTTTGATATTTGAAATTTGTTGGAAGTGGTTCCAAGCAATTTGGAGGTCATTTGGTTTGAATTTAACATTTGAACCCCTATAGGGTATTTTGGTCAAAAAGGGTCAAACTGGTCAAAAAGGCTTGACCAGGGTCAGGGATTGAGTCTAACGTGTTCCTAGTAGTGACTAGGATGCATTGGAGGAGATTTTAGAGTTTGATTTGAAAAGGGCATATTGAAGTTTATGAAAAATTCCAAAATTGTGCTTAAGGGGCATTTTGGTCAATTTGATCTCTGGTCAACTAGAGGTCACAGTGGGTCCACAAAAATGTAGTTTGATGTTCAATGAATCGTAATCAAGGGACTGGAAGTGATTGGAGGCTTTGTAGAAATCTCCAAGGTTAAAATCTACTAGGTGGCAGGTCTAGTGGCATAGACCATAAATATTTGAAGGTTTTACAACCTTTGGAATTTGATTTAGTTTCTGGGGATAAAGACCTCAGAATGGGTTCAAATGTGGAGGGATTCCCCTAGATACATGTCCCATCAGTATGAAACTGACAGATCTTGAATCAGAGGCCATTTGACTGGGTTTTGAAGTATTTGAAAATTCACTTGAAAAGGCCTTCAGGACTTGGACCTTTGGCCTTGAGTTTGAGTCTGAATTTTTGGATTTGAGTTAGATATTGGGTTTGAATGCTTGAACTTGGGTTATCTAAATCATTTATGATTATTTGAGATAATCATGAATGATTAGACAAAATTAAAGTTTGATAGAAGGATGGTTCAAAGTCTGGCTCAGAGATTGAGTTGCCTAGGAGTCTAGACATGCTTGAATAGATCTGAAATCTAGGTTGATTTAAAATCAGGGTTGATCAGGAGTTTGAATTGATTTGAATCCAACTCTATCCTAGACTCTAGAAGGACTCTAGGGCTAGACTTTAGAAGGGTTCTAGGGTCTGAATAGATCTTAAAGTTAAGAATCTAGAAGAATCCTAGAGTTTGGAGTCTAGAAGAAGTTTAGGATCTGGATGGATCCTAAGGCCTAGAGTTTGGAAGAGTTCTAGGACCTAGAATAGATCTTAAAGTCTAGATTCTAGAAGTATCCTAGGATCTAGAATAAGTCCTAAGGTCTAGATCTAGGAGAATCCTAGGTTTTAGATTGATCTGAAAAAATCCTAGGGTCTAGATTAATTTGGGATCAGGATTGATCTAGGGCCCAAGTGACCTCATACAAAAATGTGGTCAACAGTCTATTGCTGGCAGAGGTGGCCACTCTTAATAAGAAGATGAGGTGGAGGAAGTATAGTAGAATCCTCTCGATGCCAAAAACATCAGACTCATTAATTTACAATGATAAATGAGATGATAAATGAGAGCCATGGATAGAAAGATCTCTTAGTTGATTGAGAAAATGATTGAGATGATGACTCAATTCGCGATGATGATACATATGATGCAGAGAAATACTATCATCGGCCCATGCCCAATCCTTCTATCGACCCTCCAAAATCCCAAATGCCTTAAGTCTCGGGAGTACTGGGCACTCTTGCCAGCCCACTCCACAAAACCTAGCAAGTACTTCCAAGCTTGTAATAGCTATATAATTGAAAGGAATAATCATATAAAGGATCAGAGCTATTATAGCAGTTGATCAAAAGGAGAAACTCATTGGCAAGGTTCATCCTTATCTTGCTGAATATGACCAAATTCCATACTAGAAATTATACTCTATCCCAAAATTTAATACCTTTAATGATAATAATAATCCTAGATAGCACTTTCTATAATTGAAGGCCTCTTACAAAAATATAGAAGGCAACAACACCCTACTCTTCCAACAGTTCATCCGTAGTTTAATAACAAATGCTTTTGTCTAGTATATCGAACTACCAAATAATTTTACGAAGACCTTCATATAGTTGAAAACTATGTTCATAAAGAGGTTTACCAGCATGACTGAGAAGATAATGGTCGTTGGCCTTACTTTAGAAAATTGGAAGAGAGATGAGTTAGTATCGAAATATATTATTCGCTGGTGCAATCTAAGCATGAAATATGGACAACAGCTCAAGGAAGAACATACCATGCTATTATTAATGGGAAATATTTATGATAACATGCGACCATTCTTGTGTATGGAAACAATTACAATATTTCAAGATCTGCTGGATAGAGTGGTCATGTTTGAGAAGCTAAACTTGTAGAGATCAGAAGGCCACTCTTATAAGCTCAAGAAGGCTAAAGCCTCATATATAAAGAGCAAAACCTACTATGCATCCTCTCTCAGGCCAAATAATGGGAAGTGAGTGGTTTATAATGTAGACAAAGGAAATCAACCAATTAATACAAAGAAAAGTCAAAATAAGTCTATAACCCTAACCCTCGGTTAAAGATGATACTTCGGGGGAATGATATGCCACAAACTTTCTAAGGCAGAGGGGAACGCTTGAGGAAAGAAATAGGAATTGGTGATAGAATGTTCCCATATCTAAAAGATAAGATGAATAAGGAATATTCATTTAAAAGGGAGATTTTAGTAATTTCGACATGCACTAAAAGTAGGCTTAGAACTACCATAGTGCAAAAGGCCAAAGGAGTAAAAAAAAATTGGCAACCCAAATTAGTGCATGTATCATCGAGTGTTCGGCCATCCCATTGAAGCTTTCTACATTTTTAAGGATTGGTTCAAAAGGAAGTACTAGAAGGGAGAACTCATATTATCAGGTAATGTGTTGACTAACCCCAGAAAGAAATTAACTTGTATAGTTACAACTTCTTTCGTACCCCAAGTTGAAGACAGAAGAAATGAAAAGAAATTGATTCAAGAAGAATATTCAAAGACTGCAGTCTCTAAGAAATATATGAAAATGTCGAGGCAGCTTGAAGGAATTCTAGATGTGAAATAGAAGTCTCCCACTGAGCTGTTGATAGAACCTAAGGTGATTCTTACGGTGCAAACATCTATTTCTAAACAACACTCCCAACCAAAATGGCACCTCAAAGTTTGGGAGGGTGAAATCCTCCAAGAAGAATACCAAACTGAAGAAGCCAAAGGAGAAAAGACAGCAACCCAAATTAATATCAATAGTTTATATGAATACTACCACACTACGAGATGCCCCATTAAGCTTGCTGATTTTTTGGTAGTGCTCAAAGTTGAGGAGGGAAAAGAGGCCGGTGAAGATCAGCTCCCCATAGAAATTTGTCGAGTTATTTTGATGACACCTGTAGCTTCAACCGAAAAGGAAAAAAAAGTTGCTTCTAAATCCTACGTGATGGTATCATCAATTAATTACTGTGTGCAGGAAGATCTCTGTTTTCTAGAAGAAGATATATCAGATCACGATATCTCTTCACAGATGCAAACTAGGGTTGTAACTATGAATTAATGGATGAATCTCTAGATAGTACAATGGTCAACTCTAAAGAAAATACACCATTAAATAAGTCTGAGCTCGAGGAGATTGCTCAAATGCAGTTGAAAAGTGGTAAGATACTACCATTTATATCGAAGAATGGGATCCCTAATAAAGACAAAGGGAAGAATATAGTTAAACAAAGATATTATCCCCAATGACCCAAAAAGGAAAGATACTTTAACCAAAGTCATATATTATAATATCCTATCCCATCTGAGAAAAATCCCAGCATAGCTTAGCATATATGATGCTCTAGTGATGTTTAAAGGCCCTAGGGAGACTTTAATTTAGGTTCTAAAAGACCTTGAAAGGTATGAAGAATATTTTACTAAGCGTAACATGACTAAGGTCTTGCAAGCTTGAAAAGAGCCAATCATTAATTTTGTCGAGGATAACATGATGCTCAAAATTGTAGACCATAACCGCCCTCTATATGTTACTGCAAAGAGTGATGGAATGATAATCAACCAAATTCTAATTGATATCGGGTCCTCTATCGACCTTATAATCTTAAAGCGCTAAGATCACTTTATCTCAATGAGCAACACCTCGAGCAAGACAATTGATGGTGCAAGTCTTTAATGAGAAGGGGTAAAAGACCTTAGGATCATTCATGCTCTCTCTAGTATTTGGAGAACTTCATATCGAGGTAAAATTCTATGTGATTGATGTGGACAACTCATTTAAGGAGCTTCTGGGTCACCCGTGGTTGCACGATTATGATATTGTCCCATCAACACTACATCAATGTATGAAATATATTAAGGATGGAGAGGAGTTTAGAATCTCTGGTGATATATAGCCCTTTGTGGTTCACGAGATGAAAATCTATGAAGATGCTATGTAATTCATCCCCAAAGAGCCAAAGCTGTCGAGTTCTCTTAAAACTAACATAGCAAATCCAAAGGCTAAAAAGCTGCCCAAATAAAAAGATGTAAAGAAGCAAGCAGGGAGAAAGAAGATAATGCCAACTCTTCCCAAAGCAGTAATCACTCCAAGATCAAGAAAATACATGCCTCACCTAGGGAGTGACATAGACGAGGTTGAGTCCATCCATATTAAATCCTAGGAGATATATCAATTAACAAATAAGAGGAAAAGAAGGAAAAATATTCTGATGATGACTATGACTATGAGTCTACCTACATGAATAAGGTGTAATATGTACTCTAAAAAAGATAGATAATCTATAAATTTTAGATAATGAATGTGTAGTCACCCGTGTTCTTCCACAACATTTCAAAGAAATCATTCCCCTGAGAAGTGCAAAATATCGAGGAGCTCATAAAATTTTATGCGCCTCCTCTAAGAAATAGTGATGAACCAAGAACCCAATTTTATAAATTTGGAGAGTGCAAAGAAGAAGGGAATCAAGACTAGCTCTACAGGCCCATTGAGCACAACGGGTTAATGCCTACGAGAATGCCCAAATTTAACATTGAAAATATCCAAAGGATGTTATGAAAGCAGGCCAGAATTTGCACTCCTACATAACAAATTCACCTATGCTTAAAGCTTTGGTATCAAAGAATTCCCCACGTATTATGAGGAAAGGATATTCTCTCAAGTAGAGGTCTTGGATTCATTGTACAAAAATACCCTTAAAAAGAGATGTGTTAAGCTATCACATGCAAGAAAATTGAATTTAATGATGATGGCATTGATTTATGAGGCTGATGATTGCGATGATCAGCCCATATAAGCCAAGCCTGTCCCTGAAGAGCTTTAAGATGGTGGACATGCGACCACTATAGATGAAAAAAAGGAGATCAATTTGGGAACTAAGGAAGACCCTCGTCCAACGTTTATTATCTCCCTTATACCAGAAGATCAGGTGTAAGAAATGAAAGAGCTTCTCTGTAAATTCAGGGATTGCTTTGCCTAGATATATGCTAAGATACTCAGCTTATCCTCTGATGTAGCAGTTCACAGATTAGCCATCAAACATGATGTGATGCCCGTCAACAAAGCTCTATGAAGAATGAAATTAGAGATTGAGGAACCAAGAAGTTCATAGAAGCAAGCTTCATCCGTGAGGAAAAATATGTTGATTGGATAGCCAATATTGTCCTTATAAAGATGAAGAACAATCAAATTCATATATGTATCGATTTTTTAGATCTCAATAAGACATGTACAAAAGATGATTTTTCACTCCTGGTGCTAAAGCTATTAGTGGATAACACTTTCAAGTATGATATGTTCTCATTTATAGATGGGTCATCGGGCTACAACCAAATCAAGATGGTGCTTGAAGAAGAAAAGCACACATCATTCAGAATGTCCATCAACATATTCTACTACACGATTATACCCTTTGGCTTGAAAAATGCTGGTGCCACCTACCAGCGAGCAATGACACATGTCTTTGATGAATTAATACATTAGAAGGTTGAGTGTTATATAGATTACCTCATTATCAAGAGCATGGATCGAAAAGATCATTTAAATGACCTTAGGATCGTATTTTAGATGATTAAAAAGTTTATTTGAATATGAACCCTCTCAAATCCTCCTTCGAGGTCTCCCCTGAGAAATTCATGGGATTCATCATTTGACATTAAGGAATTAAAATTGACCCCAATAAGATTAAGGCAATTATGGGATGATGCCTCCTAGAAATATTTGATAACTTCACTCTCTATAAGAGTAATTTGCTTTCATTCAGCAATTCATATCAAATATATCAGGTAGGTGCCATCCATTCTCCAAATTGATGAAAAAAGATATTTGTTTTAAGTGGGATGAGGAGTGTTAGGAGGTATTCAATAGTATTAAAATATATCTATTAAACCTACTCATTCTTACAGCACCTTTTACGGGGAAGCCTCTTATATTGTATATAATAACAGTAGAAGAGTCCCTCGGGGCATTGTTAGCCCAACATAATGATGAAGGCAAGAAAAATGCACTTTATTACATCACTCGAAGGTTGATCCGAGTAGAAATCCACTATTCTCCATTTGAGAAGCATTGTCTAGTGTTAATCTTTGCAGTCCAAAAATATAAGATTATATTGATATAAAAGATCAACATGTTGAAGTTCTTGATTACAAGGCCAATGTTGATAGGTCATCTAGCTAGGTGGGCAGTACTATTACTGTAGTTCGATATTATATGCATGCCATAAAAGGCTGTAAAAGGAAAAGCCTTATCAGATTTTTTGACCTCACATCCTTTCCTAATAGATTCCCCACTTAGTAATGATTTGCTCGATGAGCATATCATTTAGGTCAAGTAGAATGAAAAGTTATCATTTTGGGAGATGTGCTTTAATGGGGCATCGTCGATTAAACTTGCTGGACCTCTAAATATTATAAAAGCCCGAGTCGGCATCAGTATCATTTTATATCACCTGAGAGAGGCATAATGAGATTTTTGTTCAGATTAGCTGAGCCTCACATAAATAATGAAGTTGAGTATGAAGCTCTAATAGTGGAATTGGAAATTGCAATCCATGTTAGAATCTGAAATCTCTAAATCTTTGGTGACTCACAGCTTGTGATAAATCAGGTCTGAATATTTACAAGATTTGCAAACTTGAAATGACCCACTCTCAAGCTTCTAAATTAATACTGAATGTCAAAATAGCTCGAGTTCTTTGAGGTCAGAATAATAGAGCAGATTGTGTGACTAAGTTAGTCAGGGATGTGAAGATTACGCATAAAGAAGAACCCATACTTATAAGAGTTTATTGTCATCGAGCACTAAAGCAAGTAATCTAGCAATTCCCGTGGGTACAGAGAATACCATATTCAAGCTAAATAGATATAACCCTGTTGATCCTCAACCTCCCAACTATAACATTATTAAAAATCAGCCAAAAAAGCATCATGTAGCCAAGAGATGTAAAATCCATAGATGCTTTGAGTCATGGCTACATTGCTTAGATGTTGAAGTAGAAGATGATTGGAGACAACCATTCATCAACTACTTCAAAGAAATAAACTCCCAATAGATAAATTTCTAGCAGCATAAATCTAAAAGAGGGTGTTGTAATATGCATTTGTCAATGACACGCTATGTCATTGGGCTTTTGATCAAATGTGGCTAAGATGCCTAGGGACCAAGAAAGCTGATAGAGTAGTGGTAGAACTCTATGAAGGAATCTGTGGTGCACATCAATTAGGTCCCAAAATAACTATCAAAGTCAAGAGAATGAGTTATTATTGGCTGATAATGGTGAGGGATTGTATTGACCACACTAAGAGATACCATAAGTGTCAAATTCATGGTGATGTTATACATTAACTGCCAAATCCACTGCATCAAGTAGTAGCATCTTGGTAATTTGAATATTGGGGCACATATATAATTGGACCGATAGATTCGCTGTCAGCAGCCAGACATTACTTCATTCTGGCAGTAATAAACTACTTTTCTAAGTAGGCTAAAGCGGCTCCATTCAAAAAAGTCACATTCGAGCATATGATGAATTTTTATACTCGCTATATTATCTATAAATTTGGTGTGCCACACTGCATAATCTTAGATAATGGTATGACTTCCAAAATAATAAAAAAATTATAAGTTCATTGATTGAGATAAGATAGATTGACGATATTCATCAATATACAACCCAAGAGAAAAAAGCTTGTTGGAGGCCTTCAATAAGAAGTTAGTAAAATTGTTGAAAAAAATCCTCATTAAGAATAAAATAGAATGGCATATGAAGATGGCAGAAGCAATATGGGCATATCGTATAACCTACAAGAAGCCAACCAAACCCACTCCTTACTCACTAGTGTTCGGAGTTGAAGCACCATTACCACTAGAGATCGAATTTGTCGTCACTTCGGGTAACCATCCAATATGATATCACTCAAGAAAAAAATGTTTGTCTAAGAATGGAAGAAGTGCTTGACTAAGTCAAGCTACAAGCTCAACAAAAGTTGGAAATTTACCAAGCAAGAATGGTGAAAACATTTGTTCAGATGGTGCATCATCGATCATTTCAAGAAAGGGAATTTGTCCTTGTATTTAGAAGGCTGATTATCCCACACTAAAAAGTTGGTGGTAAATTTATATCCAATTGGGAAGGCCCTTTTATCATCGAGAAGGTGTATCAAGGAAGAGCTTATCAGTTAATTGATCTGGATAATCAGAAGCCTATGCCACCGAGCAATGGTCAATTCCTAAAGGAATATTATGCATAAGAATAACTATGTGTTAAACCATCATGTACTTTATATGTATTTTCTTACCTAAGTACATCTTATATTTTAAAATTCTCTTATATTATAAGAATGCATTTCAAAAATTTTGCAAAAAATCCTCCCATAAAATTGGGGGAATTTTAAATATTTATTTGGGTAGACATCACGTCACGTACCAAAATCCCCAAATAAATATTTGAAATCTCAAAATATAAATTCTATTCAAAATCTCCTTATTAGACAAGGGACATTTTAAATATTTATATGGGTCGATATTATGCTATGCGCCAAAATCCCTAAATAAATATTTAAAATCTCATAATTCTAAATTTATTCTAATCTAAAATGTTCCTGCGAGACATGGGGCATTTTAAATATTTATTGAGGTCAACATCGCACTACATGGTAAGATCCCTGAATAAATACTTAAAATCATCAACGTGAATATTCCTTCAAGACAGGAGGATAGAACAACTTCTTTTTCAAGGTACATGTAGATATTTTTAAAAGTTTGGGACACTGCCTTCTCCAATATACAAATTGAAAGTCAAGAAAGAGAATTTTATGAATACATACTCTAACAAGTTAAGCCAGAATAGCTTGAAGTCTTTTAATAACCTAAAGCTTAAGGTTTGAATGAGCGTAAGAGGATGAATCCAACAAGCCTAAATATGACCGGATCGCTAGCAACTCCTACTCAGCATGCCATTAGAAAGGCCATAGTAGCGGAATCCCCACTTCGTCAACTCATCGGTAGGGACTGTAGGAAGTACTTAGGCTAATTTGACTCAATAAGTTCAAGTGATCGTAGTCTACCAAATTATTCTATTTGACCGGGGAATCAAAGTTCCAGTGAGAAGGAGGAATTATGAGCAACTACCAAATATGCGTAGGTTCCAAATCTTCAACCACAAAGGAGAACTCCAAATCTATCAACTTTAGTAGATTCAGTATTGGTAAGTGCATTTCTGATAGCTCTATATGAAGCATGAATGGGTGTAAAAGTCCGAATCCAACATGCCAAAATCTGGCTAGATCGCTGGCAATTATGTCTACTCAATATGCCACAAGGAAGGCTAGAGGAACCCTAACTTCAACAAATAGAGGACGAAGACCTATATAATCTTAGCTTGTCTAATCTGATGAACTCAAGTGACTTGGATGGAAGTCTCCTCACCTGGTTAAGGATCAAGATACTACCAATATTTGGTACTATCGATTAAATGCAAAACTTACAAATCCTTCAATAAATCCATAAAACATCAAGTGAGGATTGAAGAAATTATTCTTCAACAAGTTCATGAAAATACAAAGCAAATGATGGAAAAAAATATTTAAAAGTTCTCATAAAGCCTATGGCTGGACTAAGAGGAATCTATCGTCAATAAGCCCGTTACACACACAGATCTAGACCAACGACTTTTTTCCACTGACCTAGTATAAACCTAAAGTGTTTAGGTCACCAGCATATGCTCCTTCATCGAGCCTGCTAAAGCTAGAAGCAAAGGGACAAAGGTACAAAATCTCCTGACAAGTCGATAGTGACAAATCAGGTAACTTTTCACCATTGTCTAGCACACAAAGCATAGGGCAGAAGGAACCAAATCTCAGAACCCAAGCTAAAGCTATAAAAAGAAGCACCTTGGATGACATCGATAAGTGTCCCTAAAGACTAGGGGCATTTTAAATATTTATTTGGATTAAAATTGCATTGCATACCGAGATCGGCAAATAAAAATTTAAATTTCTTGCCAAAATATAGCTACAAGAGATAAAAATGGAAGATCCTCTGTAAACTCAATGTACCATTAGCAAAAAGTTTAATTGTAGAAAGATATAATCAATACAAGAGATAGCAAAGTTCCACCAGTTGATGAATCTGTAAAGTTCAAATAAATCGTTAATGATTTCAATGATATACAACATAAATATTACATCTATACATAATTGTGACAGATAAAGATGTTGAGCAGTTACAAATAAGTTTAAAATAATGTGACAGTGGTGGAAAAAGAAAAACAGAAAATTGCAATGCTATATACTACAATCAATTTATAAAGCAACACTCTAGGGATCTGAGTATGAAGTGTTCTGTTACTATCTTATGGATCTCTGCATGACTAGAGTCAATAATTCAATCATGTTGTTGACTTCAAGTGCATCTAAAGATATACAAAAGCACAGAGATATAATCTTGTAGATCTATAGAAAGAAGCCCTCAGCGTGACATCCAAATGGACTTTTAGAGATCCATAAAATAAAAATCACAATGTGACATCTTGAGCAAATATCTAGAGATCTACAAGGTCGATCAATATACAACAAACATAATTTGCTCTAGATGCGTATCATATTTGTTGAGGGATTTGTTAACCTCTGGATAAATAACCAAAATTAGTATAAATCTGTGAAGATTCTCACGCCTTGTATTCGTCGAAATGCAGCCCAAATCTCCGAAGAATCCACATAAATCCCACTGACAATGTGACCACTTCCCGTAAATCTTATGAAAGCCTTGATTATCATTATCTTCTTTTGTTAAAATAAGATGGGAGCATTTCTTCTTTTATTCTTCCACGCTGAACTCCCATTATTATTTTTGATTCCCCAGAGTAAACCTCTTACCCATCCTACAACGGTTTCCTTCTCTTAAACTATGATAGAACCCACCAGACCTCTTTCGCCATATCCAACCTCCTCCCTTCCTTTAGATCTCCATTGAAACCAAAATCTCACCTAGCCAAAGCTTTCGATCCCACCTTAACTGCCTGCAAACCGACAACCTCCAAACTTCCCTAATCTCGCAAGCCTCTGCCCTGCTCACGAACTAACCTTTAGTAGCCACACCCATCAACTGAATTATCTTCCTTTCCCTCTATGCCTTCTATCCATTGACTCCACTAGTTGTAGAACCCCAACCCGATCAAACATCTCCTGCTCCTGCTCATTGCCATTCAAAACATTGTCAAGCCTCTATTATAGCAGTAAGACCTTATGGACTCGACACCTATCTCCACCTTCTCTTTAGTTGTCGCCCTTCTGCTCTCATCCAAGCCAAAGCCAAATACATCCCTAAGCCCGCCGACCTTACCCTCTACAACCAAATCCTATCCACGACCCTTCAGCCTTTTGATTTCCCTATTAACCCGACACTAAAAGCCTCACCCGCTCTTCTCTTTGCCAACCATCATCGTCGACCTCTAAACCTTGCCCGACCTCAACCGAGACCTCCAACACCCATACATGATATCTCTAGCATTGAATTAGAGCCTCCAGTCTCTTAATTCCTCTTTCCTTAATCCAACCCCTGCCGGTGCTTAGCCTAACTAAAATGTCGCTTTCAAGTTTATATTAGTATCAATAAAAGTTATTATTAATATTTGTTAGTATTATTCATTATCATCATTATAATATATGTGTGTGTGAGGAAAAAAAAAGAGGAAAGAAGAAAAAAAGGGAAGAAATGTTAAAAAAAATAAAAGAGTTAGAAAAAAAAAAGATTTTTTCTAAAAAAAAGAAATAAAAGAAGACATGGAAAATAAAAAAATTAGTTGTCTCTATTTGTGTGCCTTTCATTATCGTCATCGCCGACTCTAACCATTGCATAGGTATAAAAAAAATTTAACTTAAAAATCCCACTCCCTACTCTTGCGGTGAGCCGATAAACCTCGCTATCCACTCACATAGCATGAGGGGAGGGAAATCGGTGTAATGCTTGTGTAGCATAGCAGGGATTAAAGAAATTACGGTCGTGGTGTCACCTGATATTTACCAGTGGTGTCATCCCTGGAGACCTCACATAGCATGAGGGAGACAAAAACTATATACCCATGCGTGCAGAAACAACTGCGATCTTTCAAAACCATTGCTTGGAGACCCTTAAGCGCTCATGTAGATAGTGGGGATTAAAGAAATTATATCCATGGTGTCACCCGACAGCTACCTGTAGCGCTCAAGTAGCATAGAGAGGAAGGCTATGTCTCTTAAATTTTTTTCCTAAAAGGGGAAGGAGTCGGGAGGCAGCTGGATTTTCCAGTGGATAGCGGACCTAAATTTGAACTAAATGATCAAGACTTGGGCAAAGCAGAGGACTTTACTTGAACTCAAATGAATGGAATAATAGACTTAATTTGGACGAAATGACAAGAACTAGGACTTGAATTAGATTTGATAAGAACTTGAACTAAAAGCTTAATAAAAAAGGAGTTCATGAAATCTTGAAGAATGATGAAATCAAAGGAAAATGAATGAACTAATATTTCAAACTTAAATAGGGAAATTCTTTTTGGACAATAGCAACTAACTTCTAATGACTAGTTCAATTGGGGTGCCAATGAATATATGTAAAACTTGTGAATCAATGAATTTATAAGATGTCAATCATCCATAAGTGACGATGACATGATATGGTGACACAATATCTTCAAGGAATTGCAAAATCTATATGCAATTGATAATCAACCTGCTCGTGATACTTATCTCAATTATGTAGCTAAATAATGTGAGATAATTGCAAAAATCACAAGGAGGTACAATGAACATGATAGTTTAAGAGTCAACAAAAATCTAAAAACAAACACATCAAGCACTTGTGGATTATTGAGATATGTATGCAAAGAATTCAATGGATCACTGGTGAACACGAATAAGGGAATTATAGTGGACATAACCAGCCCACAAATTAGTTATGCAAGAAAATACAGTTCCCTCCCCAACAAGTAGAATGATTTGACAAGAAATAAACTTAACTCCAATTTGATAAATGCATAATGAAAATATGAATGCCAAGTGATAAAACAAAATATGTAGATAAGCACTAATGAGAAAATAAGGAACTCATTGCTTAAGAAGAACAAAATGCATGCATGAAAATGCAGTCGCCTACACACAATCAAGAACTTTAGACATAACATGTTCGCAAGCAACAATGTAAAAATTTTGACTAATATTAATGGCATCATCATATCAGTTCACTTCCAAGCATCAATGAGCAAATAAAAGACTTCTCCTATGTAAGGGACAACAACTAATAGATGATTATGAATGTAGTGAATTCCTCACGAACATGGGTGGAAACATACAACAAATATAATAATCTTCCATATGGGCATTCTTAACTTGTAAATAGGTACACCGTACCCTTTCAAGAAAATACGATCGACATCAAGATACAAATAAAGGCACCTGACCCCTCAAGGGAATGAAATTAAATAAGCGATATATAGTTTGATTGCAGACATTTATGCGAGAGTCTTCGACGAATGCAATATCTTGTCAATGAAAGCACATAATGAGTATTATGACATCTCTCCAGTAAATGAAAATTGACACGTAGATGAACACCATAGTTACCTATGGATGCTGAAGGTCAACACACGATAAGTGTGATGGACGGTCTAATGTACTTTCAATTGCTACAGTTGTTAATAAAAGGCAGCGACCTCTAATTTTGAAGTACAGAACATCGGTAAGGATGTATTCATCCATTGTTGAAATAATTGATTATTTATTTAAGCCAATAGTTGAAAATGATGATGATGGCATAATCTATGAGTTGCCTATTAACTTATATATGAATTTTTGGAAGAGAAAGCTAGACCAAATTATTATTTAAAAAAAATGGAGTTAGTCTCAGTTCAACTGGTTCTGAATTTAGAATTGGATAAGATTATTAAGGCTTGCAAGCTTTCTAATGAGTTGTGTTCATGCATCAAATGTACCACCCACATATAAATATAGAAGCGTTATAACAAACATGAACTTTTACAAGTCATTATAGAAGACCCAACAAATATCCCAAAAAATATCTCATACACATGCACTATAATATATGTGCATATAGGTACACAAAAGGCATGTATAATCACACGGCCTGCATGGGCCCCAACGAGCATGCTATGGGTACATCCGTGATGTTTAGGGATACAACACAGGTCAATAAATGAATGTAGTTCAAACCCGATCCTTCTATATGGATAGATAACAGTCAACACTACTCGAATTACCAAACAGATATATAGTTAAGGTATTGATCAAAATATCTATTTTATATGTTCATTTAAGGCCTTTAAGGTCTATGACAAAAGAAATTCATCAACAAAAATATAAAGTAATGTTGACCTCATTTTTGATATGAGGTCGCTAAGGCCTTTCCAAACTCCAGATTAATTCTAAATCCT
>NW_021318775.1:2529591-2595515 GCF_001605985.2 Dendrobium catenatum
TTATTTTCGTCCTTCGGGGTGATATACTTTTCCGAACGAGTTGATTCGACTCCTAGAATTAGAATTCAATCTCAATCTTAAAATTCCCAAAGAAAACTAATATTTTTCAAAACCTGTTTTCAAAATTCCACCAACATGTAAAATGACCTAATCCTCTATCAACCAGTAAATAGAGTCGACAAAGTCCAATTAATAAAATATAATTGCCCATACACCTCGATGATGTCCGTGTTGAATATAGATCTCAACTTGAGGGGTCAATTCTAAATATATACAAAATGCCATCCCAAATATCCATAAAAAAATCTAAAAAAAAAACTACCAAAACCCAAAAATATTTAAAATTAATATCAACAATTCAATCACTTAAAACAAAAATTCATTCACCCTTTGCAACAGTTTGCTAATTGGACAAATTTAAATTTTTTTCAGCTCATATAGAGCTATTGTCTAGTAAAACAATATCACTATGATCCATTCTCAAATAACCTCATGCTAGCAAGGACGTGGTCTATGTCCTCTGACCAATAGTTTTATCGCCAAATAGCACTCCTTGATAAATAGTTTTGACCCGGGGCCCTCTAAACTGAGTGGTTGTTCTATCAAATAGCACCACTAAATTATAGTTTTGACTAAAGCTTATACATTCCTTAGTGGTATCAAATCTTTAATATATAAATTAATATGATATAATCGATAGTGCATAAAGCCCTCTATTGGCTAAGGTGGGTTCAAATTTATCCCCTTAGACAAACATCAAACCAAAGACTACAAGGCTCCCTTGGATGACTCAACCCATGGCTGCCGACATGAATCCTTCTATCAGGTTGGGTCGACTACCTCCTCTGACTAAGTTGACTAGGGACCACGATGGCCCTAAATGATAGAACCATGGGATCTTGATCGAGTCCATCATATATTCCCTTACCATGCTTTAAGTATGAGATGGTGAAATCTATTATTTTAAATATCAAACCCTTCAAAATCCCTAAACATATACTGCTATTATATGATGGATACACATATTTCTATGTATATGAATGATGACCATCCATAATTGAACTTTCTCATGATAGGGAGGGGTAATTAACTATAGGGGCATGCGTCTATAGGAAACAAGAACACATATCATAAATTCTTTACAAAATAGGGCAAAATCTTTGAGTAGTGTATTATCTAGCATAATCTGCCTTCCCAAAATTTACCCCGAAACTTAATCCATTAAAACTCACTTGAAAAAGCAATTGGGAGGCCAGGGCCAAATTTTTGGAGCACACAGATTAGCATGTGTTGATTAACTTTCATGTATTATAATACCATTAACATTAGATTCCCTCACATTAAAATTATTATTAGATAAAGAATTATGTAATTATCATTCGCCAGATATAGCAAGAGTTTTTACATGATTCAATTGATGATGTTCAAGAAACCGAGTAATCATATAATCTAAATTATCATTAGTGAATGGAATATGGAATTACATTTAGATGAGGCACCATGTACTAAATTACTCAATTCTTTATAATTAATTTGAGAATCTGCATAATAATTAAATCAAATTAGCTCTCGAGGCTGCTAGTCTTTACAATATGGCTACTACAACTTTTAGATGATATCCCTTTGTCAATGTTGATAGAACTGAAATCTTTAATCTTTTTTCTTGTTATCCCTAATTCCATGATGATCATAATCTTCATCGCATCCACCATCCTTGTTCCTCCCCTTTCCACCAACTAATTTTGTGTGATTTGCCACAATTCTAAAGTTTCTCACACTAGAATGAGTAGCCACTATCCTAGATCTTCTCTCTCTCATTCCTCATTCATAGTAGATAATAAAATATTCTTTCATATGCTTTAGATATGTTTTATTATAGTGAGAGAAAGTCTAGTGAGAGAAATTCTAGGATTTTGAAAGGAATTTCGTTTCTTTTTCAAAATCTTATGTTTGCTTCATTTTTGCGGCTATTTTGAACGGCCATTCTACCGCCGTCTCTCCAATGGCTATTGCTGGCGGCGATGGAGGGAAGGCGCATGGCTTCTTCTGAAGCCTAGGGGAATATCCGAAGAGGGTTGAATGTTCCTATGCGAGCATCTTCAAAAGTTTTTAATGGAGGTCAGAGGACTGTATCTCTTCTCAATGATCAGTTCAAGGAGAAACCACTGTTGATCAAGGAAGGAGAACTACTGAACAACAAAACTGGTCTGATTGTTATTGGCAAAGGAAATGAGGTAATCAAGGAAGATGATTTCATAAGCCCGAAGAATTTAAAATTAACATATGGTTTTAAGAATGTGATTGGGAACCTGGATTTAGAAGCTTCATCATCGGATGGAATGAAGATTTATTCAAACAAATGTTTCAAATTAGTATCTCTTCTGACTTCTCCAATTGTGGGTAAAAGCATCGGTTCAGCTCTGATTGAAGACAATAAGCTTAATGAAAACAAGGTGGATGAAGAATTTCTGCAGTTTGTTGTTAATAAAGGCCCTATTGTTCCATAGAAACAAATTACTAAGACTCAGACTATCAACAAAACCGCGGTTGATGGTGATAGAAGGGAAGCTCCTTCAATTTAGACTAAGAAACCAAACATCAGGGTGGACAAACTTGATCTTGGATCTTTTCTAGTGGAAGATGGAAGGACTGTCCTTCTTCATACTAAAAATGAAAATAATAATGCAAAGAAATTGGAATGTGCTCTTGTGGTGAGAGTATTTGGAGATAACATACTATTTTCATCAGTTTGTATTGAATTAAGGAGGCAATGGAGCCGATTTGGAAAATTCCACATAACTGGTTTGGGCCTAGGATGGGTGTTGTGTTCATTTGAAGATTCAATAGCTATGGAGTCAATTTTAGTAGGAGGACCATGGTATGTCAAAGGCCATGTGGTGGGGATGGACAAATGATCACCTTCATTCTCTCCATCATCTCTGAATGGGATTTCAGCTCCTTTGTGGATCAGATTGCCAAACTTGCCTTCGCAATACTTGGATGAGATCAACATTTGCAGGATAGCATCTCAAGTGGGTAAGCCTTATTTGCTTGATAGGAACATGTTTCAATGGGGTAGGAGGAAATACGCTATAGTATGCGTTCGAGTTCCCTTAAATGATAAATTACCCTTTAGTATGTGGGTGGAAGGATTATCTGGTAAATTTTTTCAGAAGATCGAATATGAGGGCATTTCAAAATTATGTTATGGTTGTGCCAAAATTGGCCATGCCTTATCCGATTGTAAGGTTTCTAAGAAAAAAGGATGATAAGTGCACTAAAATTACTAATTCGATCAGGAATGTTAAGGTGCAATCAAATAAAGTTGATTTGGAACATTTAAGTCAACAAATTTAAGAAGCAAGCTATGGGCCGTGGCTTCAAGTTAAGTATGGGAGGAAGGAAAAAATTTTGTACTGGACGGAATCGGCAATATGATTCACTACCTACCAAAAGAGTTTATGTTCCCTAGCAGAACCTAAAAGAGTTGGACAAAAAAATAAACTATTTTAGATGAAGTCCTGAAATCAATTCTTGAAGAACCAAATTATGGTGAGAATGATCGGGCAGAGCTAGAGGACATCTTGGACGGTGCAGAATATATTGAAATAGAGGTTGCAAAGGCTTAAGTATCAGCTTCCAAATCTTATGTTCTTATGCTTAACAAGTTTGACATTTTATCTAGTTTGGAAGATAATAGTTTGAATGAGAATGTGGAGGAGGAGGTGGTTAATGAGGTTGAAGAAGGTGTAATTTTAACTAATATGGAGATAGCTGCTCCAAAAATTATTTTGAAAGAACCTCAAGAGCTGAAGCCAGAATCTGAAGTACCTAGCAAGAATCCTTACCTGGAAGGTAAAGTATTGGAGAATTCTTCTTCAGGTAAGAAAGGCAAGTTGCTTAATGAAATCCCTGGGCTCATGTAATATTATTACTCGTAATAGGAAGTTGGATGTTGGAAGAAGTAAAATGGGTGGGTGTCCTTCCCCCTTGTTTAAACAATGATGTCTTTTGCTTTTTGAAATTGTAGAGGGGCTAAGAAGAGAGAGGTCACTCTATATCTCAAGGAGTTTGTAAGGGATAATGATGTTTTGTTTGTGGGTATTGTTGAAACTAAAGTAAGCTCTTTGGAAAATCTCCAAATTCTTGGGTCTTAGGGGATAAATGGGACTCGTTTATGGTTCCATTGGATGGCCTTTCGGGAGGTATTTTGGTTTTATGGAGGAAGGATTTGGATTCATTTTTAGTGGTGGAGGTTTTTTCACAAGTGATCATTGGAAATCTGGATGTTGTTAATAAAGGATGCTGGGTAGTATCCATAGTTTAGGGAAGTAGGAATATGCTTTATAGGAAATCTTCATGGGAGTGTTTGGAGAAGTTTTACTCTGATACTAAACCATCGGTGATTGGTTGAGATTTTAACTGTATTTTTTCATAGGAGGAGAAGAGATCCATGTAAGAAATTTGTTTTTTCTCAAGGTGCTAAAGATATGAAGATTTTTCTGAGTAACAATGATTTTCACGAAGTTGGGTTTATTGGACACAAATTTACTTGGTGCAACAACAAATTTGGAGGTTCCAGCATCTTAGAAAGGCTGGATAGATGTCTTATAAATTCAGTAGCAATGAGCTTCATTCATCTAGCTTTTGTGAAGCATTTATCTCGAATAGCATCGGATCACTGCCCAATTATTTTGGAGGTTTTCAAATCGATAGTGTCTCATTACAAAGATATTTGTTTTGAGGATGTGTGGGCAACTTATCATGGGGCTTTTGCTATTGTGGAAAAAACTTGGAAGAAGTGTGCAGGGAGTGATCCAACCACTTCCTTGAATTTAAAGTTTAAACGAACATTAAAGGCCCTATTTTACTGGAACAAGGCTAAGTTTAAAAGCCTAAATGTGCTGAGAGACTCCTTGAAGAAAGAAATTTATGAACTGCAGATGGAAGAGGCGGATGGACTATTCAATGAATAAAAGTTTCTATTGCTTCGGTCAAAGATAAATGAGCTGAATTGCACTCCTGCTAGGCTTAATATTTGGTGGAAACAAAGAGCTAAGGCTAAGTGGATGATGGAAGAGGGAGTTTCGAACTCAGCTTTCTTTCATTCATTTGAAAATGCTAGAAGAAGCTCAAATTGGATTAAGCACATAAAAAATGAAGATGGAGTATTAACGGACAAGCTATGAGAGGTGGAGAGTATTTTTTAGATTTTTTTCAAATTAAAGTGGATGCATAGAAAATGTGTAGTGGAAGGCTGGCCAAAACCTTTTTCTGTAATTGAGGAAGCTGATCAACTCAAGTTGGATGCTAATGTACTAAGAAGGAGCTTGAAGTAGTGGTGGACAACTTCGGGAAGAACATATCACCGGGCCTAGATGGGATCACATTCTCTTTTATTAAAAGCTTTTGGAAGGTAATCCATCAAGATCTTTGGAATGCTATTGAAATGTTTCTCAAAATAAGGATTATGCATCATACATGGAAGGAAATGTTGATTGTGTTAATACCTAAAATGCAAAGTCCAATGACTCCATCAAACTTCTGTCCGTTTAGCCTATGCTTGTATATTTATAAGCTAGTAGCAACACTTTTGCTGAACAGGTTGGAGCTGGTAATTCACAAGATTATTTTGGGTGATCAAGTGGTTTCCTAAAAGGTAGATCATTGTCGGATCATGTTCTTTTGGCTCAAGAGGTTTTTAATAAAATCCGACACTCTAAAACAAAAAAAGGATTTGTGGCTATCAAGATTGATATGGAATAGGCATGGGGTGGTAGGCTTTGAGGCAAGTACTTCTCCACTTTAATTTCCCTAGCAAATTTTTGGATTTGCTTTTCAATTGTATTTTCGATCTAAAATTTTGCATTTTAATCAATGGGAATAAATCTAACTGGATTGAAGCTAGGAGTGGGTTTAGACATGGGTGTCCTCTATCCCCATTTCTTTTTATATTGTGCTCTCAAATCTTATCCGATGCTTTTAATCAAAGTGGAAGGTATATGGGTTTTCAAATTGCTTCTAAAGCACTTAGAATATCTCATTTGCTTTATGCCGATGATATTCTCATTTTTTTCTAAATCCAACATGAAGAAAATCAAGAAGGTGAAAATTATTTTGAATAATATTGTAAGTGGACTGGTAAAAAGGCGAAATACAAAAAATCAATGATTCTATTTGGCAAATCAGTCAACCAGAAGAAGAAGGAGATTGAAAATGAATTAAGGTTCATGACTGTTAAGGAATTGAACTACCTTGGTGTAAAGTTAACTTTAAGGAGGATGGTGGGTTCAGGTTTCCAAAAGCTTTTGGAAGTGGCTTTGAACAAATGAAACATTTTGGGAAAAAACTTGATTTCTTTGGAAGGCAAAATGGTATTGGTGAAACCAGCTTTCTTATCCTTACCCATCTTCTTGTCAACTCTTTCCTTGGTTCTGTTGGGAATCTTAAAGGAGTTTGATAAAATGTATAGAGCTTTCTTGTGGAAAAAGAAGAATGGGAATGTGGGAATGCATTATGTCTCTTGGAAAGAGTTATGCAAACCAAAACATAAAGGTGGTAGAGGTCTTTTTTCAGCAGTATCTAAAGTAGGGCATCTCAGGGCCAAATTTGCAAGGGATTTCTACATGAAGCCGGATTCTTTGCTCAATCGTATCTTAAGAGCTAGATATGGTGCTGATTTGTAGAAAAATTCGGTAAAGAAAGGGAGCTCTTCAACTTGGAAAATATTGTGCATTGGAGCTAAATATTTTAGAAACATTGTGAGTTGGGGGATTTCTAATGGGAATTCGATTAATTGGTTGCATGATTCTTGGATATTGGATAAGAATATCTCAAAATGGCCAACATTTATAAGCAATTTGGAAATCAGCAATTATAGTTTGAGCTTCTTTATCTCGGATGGAAACCGGAATATGGATCATCTTCAAATGTTCTTTGGAAGGCAGCTGATAGAACTTATTTTACAAATCTCAATCTATTTTGATCAAGGATCGGATCAAATAGAACTGAAGTGGAAAGCAGCAAGACATTCTATGGTAGCAATTTCTCAAGTTTTAGTTCATAAGGACAGTGCAGATGATGAGTTGTGGAAATGGTTGAAGAAAATAAATTTAAGACCAAGGGTAGAGCTGTTTTGGTGGAGATTGCACAAGGAGGCTATTCCAAGAAATTCATTCTTATTATATAGAAGATTGATTAACTATTGTGGCTGTCCGAGAGGGTGTGATGAGGAGGAAGAAAACAACCACATTCCTAGGAAGTCTGGTAAATTGCGGAAAGTAATAGCTTTGCTAAATAGATGGGGATTTCATGTTCCTCGGTTTGAAAGCTTTGATAAATGCTTAAATGAGTCAGAGAGAATGTCAGGGAATAATTCTCTTATTGTAAATATTAATTGTACAGCAGTTTTTCTGGTTTGGAAGTGCAAAAATTTGTTGGTTCATGAAGGAAGGGAAGATTCTGATGTATATATCGCAGCTAACACAGTGACTATGGCTGCCGTAACACCGACTATTAATATCTACTCGGACAACTGGGATGTCAACCAGCATAAGGTACTTTCTTCTTGGCATCCTTCTGAAGTTACTGAACGACAAGAGGGGGGGTGAATTGTAAAAGTCTTTTTCTTAATAAAATTAACCCTAAACAAGAGTTCTAATTTTTTTTTTTTTTTGAAATTTTAGAACAAAAATTTATGCAATTTTACTTTCACAAAATTTCACATGCAATAGATATGACAAATTTAAAAGGGAGAGAGATATCATCATATCCGGCCGACAACATCCTCCTTTCTTCCTGAGTCACTTGTGATCTTCCTGAAATGTTAGTGCTCAAGGAAAATAGCAAATAAAATAATATTCAATGAAAAGCTATTCCAAAACACTCATTATTTGGCATCATCAAAATCTCAAACTCGGGGTCATGGGTTGCAACACCTTCTCCACCCAGATGGATAAAGATCAATGTCGATGCTTCCTTAAGTAGCAATAATATGGCTGGTATTGCTGGAGTATGTAGAGATGATAAAGGTAGGTTTTTTCTTGCTTTTGGTGCTCAATACTTGCATTGGGACATTGCCCAATTGGAACTTTGAGCGGATTGCACTATAAAGAATTTCATATAGGATTAGATGGTGGAAGCTCAAGGTGTAGTTATTGTAGGGGATAACTTTAATATCATCAAGATCCTTCAACAAGCTTTGAAGAGATTGAAGAATAAAGAAATAATTAAAGAAGATTTAGCCTTCATCCAAGAGTTAAGTCAAGTTTCTTTCAGTTTTACTACTAGGAAATATAATAAATTAGCAGATTGTTGTGCTAATTTAGCTTTGAGCAAAGGTTTTATTTGGCATGATCTTAGTAATGTTGAAATTCCTCCTTCATTCTTGTATATTTTAAAGGATGAATTAGATTCTTTAACTTTGCTTTTGTAGTTTGTAATAACTTTTTTTCCAATACTAATGCAATGTTGCATTTCTCTTAAAAAAAAAAAGATATGTTTTATTCCTTCCTTTTTTTGTAGAAATTGAAAAATGAATTAATAAAGAAATAAATTACAAGAAACTAGGTGATAGACAACCTATCACATTCCTTCCCTAACAAATGTAATACCCAAAATCATCCCAAATAAAATCACCCAAAATAGCATAGGAGGCACAAAATCATCCACCTTATTACATTCCCAAAATGCTTAATTAAAAATAACTTTATTGAAATATTTGAGAAAAGATAAATCTAGCTTCAAAGTATCTTTGCATCCCCATCAAATATTCTCAAAGGGAATCTGAAACATTTTTTTGATATTAACATTAACTCCTTCAAAAATCAATCCTTGAATTTCATATATCCAACATTGATTGACATCCTTGAGCTCCAAAATAGCTAAGAGCTCTAGCTGAGCTAAGGCCCAATGCAACAATTTCTTTCCATAAGCCATTAGAAATCTACCTTTATGATCCCTGATTACCCCAGCAATACTTGCACGGTTAGATTAGAGAAGACAACAATCTACATTGATGTTGATCCATTCGAGAGGAGGGGGATGCCAAGTATCTTACAGCACATAGGAACGGTTAAAATTCTAGCTATCCCAAATTGGATACTTATGAGTTTAAATTGAATTAGATAAGATATATGTAGCAATGATAGAGGAAGATGCCACCAGATTTCAATGCTTGCAATTATTTCTAGCCCTCCAAGATTGATAAACAGAAGAACAATACAATCTAACAAAACTAGAACTATATTTGGAAGCCTTCACTAGTTCTTTCACGAGCTCTTAATAATTAAAAAAAAATCAAAATCTGAAATCCCCGGTTTGATAGTTTTCAAAACTTTTATTTCAGCTTGCTGTAATGTACAACAACAATATGATCACTATCTTCAATTTTATTGCACCCTCTTGGACATAAATCACACTCCTGAAGCTTTCTATATAACAGCCAAGAATTAGTCGGCAACACATTTCTTCCTGGCTTAACATCAATTTCCTTATCCATCTCAAATTATCTACAGAAGAATTGGCCACACAACCTTTCTGAAGGTTGCATTCAAATTCTATAGTAGTTACTATCTTACCATAATTTAGTAAAGGCATTTTAGGTTGATCTCCAAACTAATTAGAAAAATATAAGAATTTGTTGAATACAGTTAATCATTCGATTAGCAAAGTATTTTTTTTAATTCTACAGAAATATAATGACCATCATTTTTAGCAATTTGGAAACATACATCCCTTGAAGCTAGTGATAGTTATAAGGAGCAAGCCAACTCTGATGTTTTTATTTTATTTAAAATAAAATTCTTTTTAAAAAATAACAACAATAATTTGCAATGGAAATAAATTGAATGATGAACTTTTGAAAACTTGATTTGAAAATTTTTATGCTCACCCATATGAGATCAAAGAAACTTAATATACAATATTCAAAGAAAATTTTAATTTGGACAATAAAAAATTTTTTTAATAGAATTTTATTATTTTATATTTTGAAATGAATAATGCTTACAACAAAATTAGATCTAAGCAATACATGTGTGAAGACTTGTGTTGTGTGGACTTTTATGTGTCAAGTGGCTACTTTATACGTAAAATGGGTAGGGAGAATGATGCGAAGTGTTTAGGAGTGATGTGACTGGCCAATCTAGTGCTAGGCAGTGTAGCCAGTGGCCAATGCATGAAGGGAGGGAGTAGTTGTAGTCAATTCACAAGTGGGGCTGCCCCCTCCCTTCTACTTTCCTCATTTGTTTTTTTATTTTAAAATAAAGGGATATTTTTTCTTCACTTGGTTTTAAATAGTATAAAATGTTATATGACATAAATAAAGATAGATTTGGCTTTCTTACATGTTGTTGGAAAGAAATTCTAAGTGGCTAGGAGGCTTGGAAGCCTACTTTTAACATCTACTTTATTGAGTATTTTTTGGCACTTTAATTTGCTTAAATTTTCTTACTTTGAGTTCTTTCCTAGTATTTTATCTTAGAAAAATCCTAAATCTCATTTCATACCTCTTAATCCATGTAAAATTACCCATAATTAATGTTGGCTATTTATTCTAGAATTTTTGGGCCAGTTGTACGCCTAAAGCATTTGGCCAAACTAGAGAACTCGAAGCCACCCCAAAATCTATATCATAAATTTACATCATACACTTAATTAAACCTAAATTTATTTGCTGAAAAATCCCAAATCTCATTCCATCTCTCTGAACCCAAATAAAACTACACAT
Organism: Dendrobium catenatum; assembly: GCF_001605985.2. Lineage (NCBI taxonomy): Eukaryota > Viridiplantae > Streptophyta > Magnoliopsida > Asparagales > Orchidaceae > Dendrobium > Dendrobium catenatum. The sequence goes on from NW_021318775.1 coordinate 2,540,321, forward strand.
AATTAGTGTTCGTCAGGTTTTCTAAAATTGCTACACCAATTATACTCTTAAAAGGATTTGACCAAAACTAAAGTACTCAAAACCACTCTAAAATCTTAAGATCATTAGTGTATGATCTATACTTAAACAAACCTACATTTATTTAGGGTTATTCTAGCCAATATTTTGGAGATCCATTCAACCCTAATTATAATTCATTTTTCCTATTATTTAAGTTTTGTGACCTATCTCTAATCAATAAAACATACACAAAAATACATTTAAACTCTACAAACAAATAAAAAAACTTTTAGATCTCATTTAGATTATGTTAATGAGCTATTCCAAGTGGAATTTTTTAATTCCACTTGATCTATAGAAATCTGCATCCAAATTTCCAACCTTGGTCAGACTTGACCTATACTAATTTTAGAACACAATTAAATCACCAAATTTCTAACCTTGATTCACTACAAGAAAAACACCCATTACCAGCAGATTTCTCTGGTGGCTTTCTAGCAGACAATTCTTTAATTAATTTTTGGTGGATTATGATGAAATATGTTCGACTAATTTTTCTAGCAACTTTATTTATGGCAGCTTTGTTGAGATAATTGATACATAGTTTTACATGTTTGATATTCTTAAAACTTTAATATTTTTGATGATTTCAAATATTATTAATTTAATTATTATTTCTCCTAACATATTTTGAAAGAATTGTTTTGCTCTTGTGTGTACTAACATTTCAGGAAAATCATACTCTGGATTGTTGAAGACTTCAAATCAAGATTAATTCAGAGTTTATTGTAATTGAAGTATATATTTTCTATTTTATTGAGTCTGAGAGAGTGTGATTGTAATTGAGTAACTGGGCACACACACACCAGGAGAGACTTTAAAATTTATAATTTTTAAGCTGATCATAATGTATGATATTACTTCATAAGGGACGACCTGGTTAGTTATTTTCCCCGTTGAGCAGTCAAATGAACAGAAATGAAATTTTTTTTAAAGTATGGATCGTACGGGATGATCCCAATTCATACATGCTTTCATGAGTATGAATTTCTCGGGTTCCAAGTCACATAAAATTAATTTTTCTAAGTATAGATTGTACAGGACGAACCCAGTTCATGCATGCTTTCGCAAGTACGAATATCTCGGGTCTGTCCTCGCTCAAAAAGTTTTTTTAAGTATGGATTGTACGGGACGAACCCAGTTTATATATACTTTCATGAGTATGATCTTCTTGGGTTCCTGGTCGTGCAAAAATAATTTTTCAATGTATGGATCGTATTGTACAAACCTAGTTCATACATGCTTTCACGAGTACGATATTCTCGGGTTCCATGTCGCATAAAAATAATTTTTCTAAGTATGGATCGTACTGTACAAACTTAGTTCATACATGCATTCACGAGTATGATCTTCTTGGGTTTTATTTCATCCCGACATTTCGTACATATGAATTTTGAAATTTTTTAATTGTTGGTCCCGAACAAACTTTGTTCGTACCGGATGATGATCGGATATGAAATGATTTTATACCGATTCATAATAGGTTCAGACGCAACATTATTTGAACTATTCGTACGTACGAAGCATGATCATACTATACGATATTGTATGCTCAAAATTGAAAAATTCAATTTTCTGAACGATTTTTCATATCTTTTGTATAAACGGTCCATTACATCTGATGTAAAAAAATCTTTGCTTCATGATTTTTCAATGGCTTTGAAGGAGAGATTGTGAGAGAGTGTTTGAGAGAGATTTATTACTAGTGGAGAGTGAAGGGTGAATAAGGTTACTTAAAGGTAAGGATCTTTATGTGATTTGTGATTTTCACTCTTCCTCTTATGTTTCTAGATTGCGTACACTTAGAGGGTGTGAAAGGATGATGGTTCTCCGCCGTACCGGGGATTGGTGGAAGAGAGTTTTGTAAAGGCTTCTCCGCCTTGTTGTGGGGGAAAAGGAGAGTCACTTTGGTAATAGTGCAATACATGAAAATGGAGTCTTCAAGGAGTGGATCAAGGTCGTGTTTGACCAAACCACTATAAATCTTTATGTTGTTTAAATTTCCATTGCTTACTTACTGCAAGTTTTTAATTCCGTGGTTGAAAAGTTTTATTTTGAAATTTTAATTAACTTATTTTGTGAATCAATCAGTTTCAAATTTTAAAATCCAAGAGAATTTTTAAAATTATCAATTCAGCCCCCCTTTTGGTTAGCCTTAGAACATAAGCTTAGGTTTAACAACCTATTCAAGATTCAATAAGAATTAATAAGTCATATCAGATTTTTATTTCAAAATAATAAGTTTAGACTACTTTTTGAAAATGAGCATGGCTACTTTTAGAAATCGAAACACACCTAAAGGGTATTTGATCACTAGACCTCCTTTATTTGATAACATTCCTTTCATTTTTTGGAAAACAGGCATGTCTACATTTTTACTGTTACTAGATTATTGTATGTGGTTCTTAGTTTAAGAAGGGTATACAAAATCAACTAGATTAGTTGATGGTATTAGAGTTGAAACAACCTTTGCAGATTGGACTATAGAAGAATGTGACTTAGCACAACTTAATGCAAAATATTTAAATAGTTTCTTTTGTGCACTTAAGTTAGAAGACTACATATGTGTTTCCACTTGCAAAAGTGGAAAGGACATATAGCATAAACTTTGTATTACTTAAAAAGGGACTAATGAAGTAAAATAATCTAGATTAAACATCTTATTACATGACTATAAATTATTTTGTATGAAACCCAATGAATCTATTTCTGACATGTACACAAGATTCACTCATATAGTCACTTCTTTGTATGCATTAGGTAGGGAACTAACGAATGATAAAATGGTTAATAAAATTCTTTGTTATTTTCCTACTACTTATGATGTAAAAATAATTATTATTACAGAGTCTAAAGATTTGAATGTTTACTCTATTGACAGTCTTCTTGGATTACTAATTACTTATGAGCAAGGAGTGAGTCAAAGAAAGATTGATGCAGGAGAACAATGAAAGAAGAAGAACATTGCACTGAAAGTAGAGGAGTTAGAGAGTGATCTTTCACAACTTGAGGATGAGGATGACATTGCCTTGATGACGAGGCAATTCAGGAGCTTTCTTAAAAAGAAGCAGAGGAGACGCCAATAGTGGAACAGAGGTAAGTATAATAAGATTGTTAATGTTTCTAATGATATAATTTGCTATGAATGCAGGAAACTTTGACACATAAAATTGGATTGCCCAAATCTAAAAGCCACTCTTAGTAAGGAGAAGGTAAAGGAGAAACCAATATGAAAAAAGGGAAATATGAGATTCCAAAGAGCTTTTTGGGCAAACTCGTCTTTGGATTTGTTAGAAATAGAGAAGGAGGAGGAAGTCACCAATTTGTGCTTAATGGCCGATAATCTTGATCAGTTAGATTCAGAAGAGAGATGTGACTTAACCTATGATGAACTGTTAGAAGTTTATGAAAGAATTTATGATGCATATAGAAAACTAAAGAAAATGCATGCTAGTCGAAATTTAGAAATACAAGAATTACAAAGAGAACACAAAATCCTTAGTAATGATCATGCATTGATAGATAACAACCACATGATCTTGCTTGATGAATTTGATGATTTGAATAAGAAGAATAAAATTTTAAAATCATCCTATACTCAAATGGAAAAAGAATTTAAGGATTTTAAGGATGAATCAGATAATATAGAGCATTATTTGAATTATAGCAAGAACGTGCTAAAAGATTTGAACACATTTTTGAAATTGAAAGTATAAGCTCTTGAGGAAAATAGGAAACAACCAAAACTTGAAGATTTTACTAATCCTATTTTGTATATAAAATTTTTACAGCCCAGGAAGAGACAGAGTAATTATAGAAGATTGAGAAATCCATTTCCTGGAGTAAAATGTTATTCTCTAGGCATGTTTGGACATATAGCACACACTTATACTTTGGATAGGAAAACTCATTAAGTGTGAAAAACTAAGATGCATAACTCAAGTCATATCATACATGCATCTATTTTTAAATTGCTAAAAGCAGAACCCAAACTTATTTGGGTTCCCAGGTCTAACATTTGATAAGTTTGTAGGCATGCTCTCATATAAGGCCTCGTGAGAGGATTTAGTACTTGGATAGCAGTTGCTCAAAGCATATGACTAAAGACATTGAGCAATTTATATCGTTGGAAGCCAAAAGTGGAGGTAAGGTTATACTTGGAGATAAAATCACTAGGAAAGTGGTTGGATTAGGTATGATTGGAAACTTGCAAAATTTTATTCATTAAAAATGTGCTACTTGTAGAAGACATAAAACATAATCTGTTGAGTATTAGTTAGCTATGTGATAAAAGATATAATGTAAATTTTTTTCCTACTACCTGCATATTAAGCCTAAATGATAATGATATTTTGAATGGATTAAGGGTAAACAATATTTATATGCTAGATTTAAAATGTATCAAAACTCCTAATGCTTTTTGCTTGAAAACTATTTCTGATGAATCATGGTTATGACATAAGTAGGGGACCCGAAACCTGACCAGGACCGACCCAGAAAAATCTGGGTTTGGGTCAACCCATTTGCCAAATGGGTCAAGTCAAAGTTCAGATTTTTGACCCATTTGAAAAATGGGTTGAGTTCGAGTTGACTCTACAACCCACGGGTTAACCAGAATTGACCCGTTTCGTAAACTCGATGCTCATGTCACATCTCATCAGGCCAGCTCATCAGGTTGCGTCCGCATCAAGTCCTGACTCCCATAAACTCGCACGCGTCCAGGCATCCAGCCTGGCTAGCTCGCCACATCTGCGTAGCAGCGGATCCCGTGTGACCACATCTAGTTGGACCAACCAGCACTCGGCCGCTCGGTGGATCCCAGCGTCCCATGACCCATGTCCAGCCTGATCAGGCGACCAGCCTGCACTCGGTACCTCAGTGGATCCCTCGTTCAGCCCGCAACAGCTCCACTGTCCGCTTCGTAGGTGCACTTGCGAGTCACGACTTGGACTCTACCGCTGCCGCTCGTGATCCAGCACAGCCGCACTCAGGTCGGGTCGGGTTAACCCGGCAACCCGAGCGGGTTGGGTCCGGTTTGAAATGTTTGCCCCATTTGTAAAAACGGGTTAGATTTGAGTTGAACCATTTAGATCCAAGTCAGCTCGAGTTCGACCCAAACCCGACCAGTCGACCCAGATTGACACCCTTAGACATAAGAGACTTTATCACTCTAGTATGAAAAATTTTAGGAAAATTCCCCAAAAGGAATTGGTTAGAGGTATACCAAAACTAGACTTTACTAAGGATCAACTTTGCGATGCATGTTAATTAGGAAAATAGGTGAAGTCCTGATTTTAGTCCAACAAGGATCTTAGAACTAGTAAACCTTTGGAGATTTTATATATAGATCTTTTGGACCGATTGGAACTATAAGCCTAGGAGGGAAGGTATACGGATTTGTGATTATAGATGATTTTTTTAGATTCACTTGAGTTAAATTCATCTATCATTAGAGTGAATCATTTGAGGAGTTGAGAGATTTTTTGACTTGGATTCAGAGGAAACTAGGATGTGAGATTTTAATAATCCAAAGTGATCACGGAGGAGAATTTCAAAATGAAAAATTTTAGAATTTTTGTAAAGAAAAAGAAATTGATCATAATTTTGTTGCATCTAGAACCCCTCAGCATAATGGGGTAGTCAAAAGAAAGAATGGAACATTAATAGAAGCAGCTCGAGCCATATTGGCAGAATATTCACTTCCTAAATATTTCTGGACTAAAGCGATTAACACTGCATGTTATGTTCTGAATAAGGTGAACATTAGATCCAAATTAAACAAAATACCCTATGAGCTCCTTATGGGGAGAACACCTAATTTGTCATATTTGCATGTTTTTGGATATAAGGTGTTCATACATAATAATGGAAAATCTATCTTAAGAAAATTTGATCCAAAATCAGATGAAGAAATTTTTCTTGGATACTCTAGTGTTGGAAAATCTTATATAATATTTAACAAAAGAACTTTGGTAATTTAAGAGATCACACATGTTTTATTTGATGAATCTAGAATTTTGGAAGAGCCAAATTTGGAAGAGGATAAAATAGAAAATAACTCCCAAAAGATTGAGAAAATTAATTTAGATGAAAATTTGGAGATAAAAAAATCATTGCCTAGAGATTTGAGATTTTTTAAAAACCATCCTAAGGAATTAAATTTAAGTAAAACTAGTGATGGTGTTAGGACTAGGCATGGACTAAGCAAATAAGTCAATCATTCCACCTTTATTTCAATAATAGAACCCAAAAATATAAATCAAGCACTTTTGGATGAATTTTAGATTTTGGCAATGCAAGAAGAATTAAATTAATTTGTAAGAAATACAATTCAGGAATTAATTATAAGGCGAAAGGATCAAAGTATAGTTGGAATTAAGTGGATATTCAAGAATAAAATAAATGACTCAGGAGTTATTGTTAAAAATAAGACTAGATTGGTGGCTAAGGGGCATAATTAGATTGAAGGGATTGATTTTAAGGAGACTTTTTCCCCTATAGCGAGACTTGAAGCAATTAGGGTTTTGTTAGCCTTTGCCTGTTTTAGAGGATTCAAATTGTTTCAAATAGATGTTAAAAGTGCCTTTTTAAAGGGGTTGATTTAAGAGGATGTTTATGTTGAACAACCTCCAGGTTTTGAAAATTCAAAATACCCAAATCATATTTTTAAATTGAAAAAGATATTGTATTGATTGAAACAGACACCGAGGGCTTGGTATGAGAGGTTGAGCACATTCTTTCTTAATAAATCTTTTGAAAAAGGAAGTGTGGACACCACTCTATTTTTGAAGAAATTGGGAGATGATATACTCATTTTACAAATTTATGTTGATGATATCATCTTTGGATCTACAAATAAAATTCTTTATGATTCTTTTTTTTAAATAATAAATAGTGAATTTGAGATGAGTCTAATGAGAGATTTGAGTTACTTTCTAGGTTTTAGTATTAAGCAAATTGAGGAAGGAATATTTCTTAATCAGTTGAAATATGTTAAGGACATCCTTAAAAAGTATGAAATGGATAATGTTAAATCTGTTAGTACACCTATGAGTTCCTCAGTTCAATTGGATAAGGACCCAAAGGAAAAATCTATTGATCAAAAGAAATTTAGGAGAAGAATTGGATCTTTGCTTTACTTGACTGCTAGCAGACCTGATATTATATTCAGTTAGTTTGTATGCTAGATTTCAATCAGATCTAAAAGAATCACATTTGACAACAGTAAAAGGATTTTGAGATATCTCTTGGAAACTTATAACTTAGGGATTTGGTATCCTAGTTTAACTATTTATTTTTAAATTATTAGATATTCAGATTCAGACTTTGTAGGTTATAGGATTGATAGAAAGAGTACTTCTGAAACTTATCAATTTATAGGAAATTTTTTAGTTTCTTGGTCCAGTAGAAAATAGAATTGCATAGCAGTATCTACTGCAGAAGTTGAATACATTGCATTAGGAAGTTGTATGGCATAAGTTCTTTGGTTGAAAAAATAGTTGATTGACTTAGGATTTAAAATAGGCACAGTTCCAATTTATTGTGATAACATTAGTGTCATTTGTATTTAAAAAAATAATATTCAACATTCTAGAACCAAACAAATAGACATATGGTATCATTTCATTAGGGATCATGTATCCAAAGGAGAAATTGAATTGAATGATATTTCAATTGAAAATTAACTTGTAGATATTTTTATAAAACCACTATCCTTTGATACTTTTAGCACATTAAGAACAAAGCTTGGTATGATTGATCTTAATGCTTAATTAAAATTTTCTATAAACAAGATATGTGTATTTGTGTGTTTTCTATTTTGGTATTTAATGTGCTTGTTTGTGTTTGTGATTTTCTATTTTTGATTGTATGTTTTGTGTGATTTTAAAATGTTTTCACATTGAATTTCTTGTTTCTAATCGATCTTGCAAAATTTTTTAAGTGTTTTATTCATATTGTACAAAATTATTCTCATCCTGTATGAATTTTGTAGCATGTCAATCGTTATTTTGAACTTATTTCATAAATTTTTAATTTTTTAATACATATCATACTATACGATATTTATATAATCTCAAACAATTTGTATTACTTTGTTTGTATGCATGTAGATAATTATATGGGCAGAATCAGTTATTATAACCGATCGTACGTACGAACCTATAGTTCGTACATACGAACCACATGTCATTCGATATGGGGGATAAATTTAACTATTATTAAAATGATCTTAAATAATTGATTATCCTAGATGAACACCTATTCGTCTATATGATCGTCTGGTCAAAAAGCATGTATGAAATGACACCTCGTAACTTATGTGATTACGAAAAGTCATTTCATTTTGAACGTATTTCATATATATGAAATTTATTTCATCATGTATGAACCATCAATCATACAGTATGAACCCTTTTTCATACGTATGAAAGATCATTTTTCTTTAAATAAGATGGCTTTAGAATTCATTTTCATTCACTTTAATAGCCTCTTCCATTCCTTCTCAACTTAGCAATGGCCAGTTCTAGCAAGAGGGGTAGACTCACTTAGGGACCATCTTCCAGGGGTGGAGATGACAACTTTCTATCTAGGGCTAACGAGAATTCTTTTCTTAGGTTTGTTTCTGCCAAGATTACTCCTTCTAAAATCCTACTTCAATAGGATATTCACTTTCAAGTGATGCCTATTTTCTCTACTACTCAATTTGCTTTTATCCTTACCTTGATTCATGCCTATAACAAAGAATCATTTCACTACTTTCTGGCAAATGTATCATTTAGTTAGGATGAGAGTAGGATCAGATTTTTTATTTTTAAGAAGAGGGTAGAAATAACTAAGGAAGATTTGGAAACCTTTTTTAATTTAAAAACTCAAGGAGTTAGAGCTCACACTTTGTCTTCTACATCTGATTTTGACTGGACTAAAATAAATAAAGTTATTATAGGGATTGAATAAGTATGTCCTTTGCCTAGGGTCTATTCCTTAAACCAAAATGCAAGGGTCATTCAGCATGTCCTTAGAATCTCTATTATTCCTAAAGCTGGGGACCGCATTAACATTACTCCTCTTTTGTCCACTGTTACTTATCTTATCATGATTAGTCAACCTATAGATAAAGCCCAACTTATAATTGACTATATTTATGGTCTTTATGAAATTGGACATGTCTCTCATAAGAGAAAGAAGAATATTGTTTTAGGACACCTAGTGACCTATATCCTTGAGAAAAAGTCTAATCTTGTTCATCCTGGTCCTCTACTTGAATTGCATATCTACTTCACTAATGCCTCATTTTGAGCACTTTTTAAAGGTGAAAATACAAGTAAGGATTCTAAGGGAGAAGGGGGAGCACCAGCACCTACACCTACGCCTGCTCATGGACCTGACTTTCAAGAGATGGTCCAGTGCTTTGATCGACTAGAGAGTCATTTTGATCAACAATTTAATAAAATTTAGACTCATCTAAATCAGTAGGATGCACAATACCAACAAGATATGGGTTGGATTCGAGGTCAGTTTGACTCGGTGAACACCAACGTGGCTATGCTGAATAGCTATTTTTCTATCTTCAACCAGCCACCTCCTCCAGAGCAGGGCCCCTCAAATTTATAGATGTACTTCTTGTGTGTTATCTTTGCGAGTCTTTACATATGTGATGTGATAATTTTTGTAATTTTAATACTTGTGTTTGTTTAGTATTTTATGTACTTATCTTGTTTTAGATCTTTGATGTTGTTATGTTTTTTCATGATTTAAGATAGATGTATTGATATCAAATGTGCTTCATTGTATCACTTATAAACTTGATATCAATAAAAAATATCTTATTTTGTTTAGTTGTTTTTGTTCTTTGTTTAAAATGTTAATTTGCCTATATGATAATCCTTACTTAATTTATCTAAAAAGTGTTATAATATGAACAACAATACAAAAATTAATTTCATTAGGAAATCTAATTTTTTAAAACTATAAGTTAATTTATAATTCGATCAAGTTAAGATTATCAATCTTATATTCTTTTTAGGCATGTATAATTTTAATATTACTATTGCAATTTTGATGTCTTATTATTTCTTATTTCTCTTTTTAATATAATTATATTTGTACTTAAAGAAGTTTGAGTTTTTAGATTATTTATTTTGGAAAGATCAATTAAAAAAATTGGAGAAATGTACAAGTATACAAAAATCAAAAGAATGTGCAATGATTCACAAATTAAAAAGAGACACAAAACTAGCTCAAATATAATAAGACGCACAAAGTGTGCCACAAATATTTGAAAAGATGAGCAATGTCACCAAATAATTGTATTGATAATGTTCTTTCTTTAATCTTTTAATCTTCAATTTTAAATCAATCTATTGTTCAATTATATTTTGTATTGGAAATTGGCTTAAATTAATCTTCATTTTATCATTTTAGCAATATTTCTCATTATCTATTTGTCTAGATTGTTTCATGACTTTGATATATTTATCTTGTATATGTTATATTTTAATTTAAATATTATGAATCTTTATTTTTCTCTAATGAACATTAATCTTGTTATTGCAATTATAATTCAATATCTTTCAAGATCAATTATCAAAGGTTTCTCATATGACTTCTTACATTTCTTTTGTTTTTCTTCTTCCTTCTTTTTGTTGTTGTTAAAAAGGGAGAAAAATATTATTTATTTACTTTTTAATTTTTATATTTTTGTATTTGCTAAAGTTGTTCTTTTTTTTTTTGAAGTGTTTTGTGAGTTTATAAAAAATTTAAAAAAAAATGATTTGTTTCTTAATAGAAACTCCCTTATATTCACATGCTTATACATTTAAGGGGAGTTAAGGAGATATTTAGGATTTTCAATTTTATTCAAACAATAATTATTTTACCATCATCAAAAAGGGGGAGATTGTTGAGATAGTTGATACTTAGTTTTGCATGATTGATATTCTTGCAACTTGTATATTTTTTATAACTCCAAATAATATTGATTTGATTATTATTTCTCCTAACATATTTTGGAAGAATTATTGTGCTCTTGTATGTACTAATATTTCAGGAAAATCATACTCTGAATTATTGAAGACTTCAAATCAAGATAAGTTTAGAGTTTATTGTAATTAAAGTCTGTATTTTTCATTTTATTGAGTCTGAGAGTGTGATTGTAATTGATAACTAAGCACACACACACCGGGGGAGAGTTTAAAATTCATATTTTTAAAACTGATCGTATTGTACGATATTACTTCGTACGGGATGATCTGGTTAGTTATTTTCCTCGTCGAGCAGTCGAATGAACATAAATGAATTTTTTAAAGTATGGATCATATGGGATGATCCCAATTCGTACATGCTTTCACGAGTATGAACATCTCGGGTTCCAAGTCACAGAAAATTAATTTTTCTAAGTATGGATCATACGGGATGAACCCAGTTCATACATACTTTTATGAGTATGAATGTCTCGGGTCCGTCCTCGCTCAAAAAAATTTTCTATGGATCATATGGGACAAACCCAATTTGTACATGCTTTCATGAGTATGATCTTCTCGGGTTCCAGGTCGCACAAAATTAATTTTTCTAAGTATGGATTATACTGTATGAACCCCAGTTCATACATGCTTTCACGAGCACGATCTTCTTGGGTTCTAGATCGTGTAAATATAATTTTTTATATAGATTATACTATACAAACCCAGTTCGTACATGTTTTCACTAGTACGATCTTCTCGGGTTTTACTTCATCCCGATATTTCATACAGATGAATTTTGAAACTTTCTATCTATTATTCCCAAATGAACTTGGTTCGTAACGGAAGATGATCAGGTACGGAATGTTTTTGTACCAATTCACAACATGTTCATATGCAACATTATTTGAAATGTTCGTACGTATGAAACACGATCGTACTGTACGATCGTGTACACTCAAAATTAAAAAATTCAATTTTTTGGATGGTTTTTGTGTCTTTTGTATAAAAGATCCATTAAAAACTGAAATAAAAAAATCGTTGTGTCGCATCGGGGATTGGTGGAAGAGAGCTTTGTAAAGGCTTCTTCGTCTTGCTGTGGGGGTAAAACAAGAGTCACTTTGGTAATAGCGCAATACCTGAAGAGGGAGTCTTCAGGAAGTGGATGTAGGTCGTGTTTGATTGAACCACTATAAATCTTTGTGTCGTTTAAATTTCTGTTGCTTACTTACTACAAGTTTTTTAATTACGTGGTTGAAAAGTTTTATTTTAAAACTTTAATTAACTTGTTTTGAGAATCAATCAGTTTCCAATTTAAAATCCAAGAGAATTTTTAAAATTATCAATTCACCCTCAAAAAAATTTTTAAAATTTTCAAATCCCCCCCCCCCCCCCCCTCGCTCTTGGTTAGCCTTGGGACATAAGCTTAGGTTTAACAACCTATTCAAGATTCAACAAGAATCAACAATCTTAACTGGTGGCTTTTTTGGAGAAGTGTAATTATTATATTTTAAATAAAAAAGTGTGACCATTTTAACACTTTTTCCCTTCCAACAAACTGGTTGGGTCTTTGATGTTTTTTTCATACTCACTTTGAATCCAATGATGGACGGTGGGCAAGAAGCAAGGTAGGGCAGCAGGGCAACATCCATAGGTAACGGGCGGGCATCGCAGGACGCAGGTAGTGTAGGAGGCAGTCAGGCTAGCGGGCAGCACATGGTTCATTTTTTTATTTCATTTTTTTAATTCCTGATGACATTATTCCAACGAAAAGCTGCTAGAAATGAACCCCCGGTTCCCGTTTTCTACGTGGCTTTTAACAGCAAAAAAAATTCACTGGAAAGCTGACAAAAAATTTAATTTTTGATAGAAATTCACCTATTTATGCTAGAAAAAATCCATCGATAATGATTGGTTTTTTTATAGTGTTTTTCATTGAATCTATTGAAGCGTGAAATAATTATATTATAATATCAAATTATTATTTCAATCACCTAAAGATTTGTTGAATACCAGAGACAACAGAGGAAAACAAATATAAGCTATAAGTAAAAAATAAATAATGTTGAATATTAAATGATTTAGTATATGTAATTCTACTTAATTTAGAAGACTTTTTTTAGATTGTCATAATTCATTAACTGACTGCATAATTGATAGTTTAATAGCAAAACTTAAATAAATATGAATATGTTTGCATAGTTTAATATTTGTACAAATAAGTAGTTTCAAATATGATGTTAAAAATATTATAAAAATATATATATAAATTATTTATAAATGAATGTAGAAAATAAAATTAACAATTTAAAATGTACTTCCAATTTTAGTATTCCTTCATTTGTTTTGCAAATCATAAATAAATCCCATAATTCTTTTCTATTCCATAGAATTAAAAAGCCCTGTGTGCAATTCTAAGCCCTCCAAAATATTCACAACCTTTCTATCTATTCTCTAAAGGCAAACATAATCTTTATTCATTCCTAAGCTTGTAAGGAATTGTTGCTCTATCTCCTCTCTGTAGAGTTTGAATTTCTTCGAAATCATCCCCACATTTTTCTTTACGATTAAGTCATGTATTCTTCTTCCTCTTCTTTCCTAGATCTTTTTTAGTCATATCAACATAAGAAATATGATTGAATCCTTCAAGTGATAACCTACTAAAGTGTAAATGTTGTTAACTATAACCAAACTTTATATTATTTAAGAAATAATATACAATTAGAAAAAAAATTATATCTTAAACTAAAAAAGTAGCTAATTCATAATTTTTTATAACCAATTATTAACTAAGTATAAAATAATCTTAGAATTTTGGAAAGAGTATTAATATTTCTTCATTGGTTGTGTTTGATGATATGTTTGGTGAGAGAGAGGATCATTGTGATGTGAGAACACCTAATAAATTGTTGAACTACTTTTCAAAAAAGACATATATAAGTAATCTCATATGATTGAGTGTTTATAATATTCTTCAAGGTAAATCTCGCTCAAAGAGAACAAATTTCAACACTAATTACAATAATGGTAAAGAAAAAATTATACTTAATAAAGATAAATCTTTGTTGAAGTAAATAATTCAAGATGAGAACATGAATTGAACACCATACATCACCAATAACAAGGATTATATAAATGATGACAATTTAAATTTAGAAATTGCAAGAATTATAATTGATCTCAAAGAAAATACATAATTATAAAAAGAAAATGCATATATTTTGTAAGAGTATTTCTTATCATTAGAAGGCCAAAACTATTATTATAAGGATCATATATAATATGTTAATCATATTGTTCAAGAAATTGTAGAAAGAATTTAAAGTTATCTAATTTCATGTGATGATGTGTTGAGATGACAAGTCACCGAATAATACACCAATGAGTGTGAGACAATGATAAAGGATGCGGCAACATAATCATATGGTGAATCTATTTAGAAAGCTAAAGTCCTTACAATGTAGAAGCAAATCTAAAAGCTGGATCAGCAAACCATGCAATGCACAATTAATATTTATAAGGGAAATAATGCATTTGATAATTTATATTTTAAATATTTGATATCTATTTATATACTGATAATTAGACAAATATTTTTCAATTTTGGGAATTAGATATCCATATATTTCCATTTTCATAATAAGGGATATGCTAATTTTGAGCTTTTTTTTTTTAATTTTGAGCATTTTCTTTTTGCAATCAGATAAACAACTCATTAGTGTAGGAATACTTAGTGATTTTTAAAGAAGGCAGACATAGGTGAACCTATGAGAGATGAAAGGATCAATCATTCTATCTATCAATCTCTTTCTCTTTTGATAATAAGCTATTTATTAATTTGAAATATCTTTCTTTATAGAATAAGAATATAGCTTTTTTGGGGTTGGAATTGTTATTATCAGACAAACAGAAACATATATAATAAATTTCAGCAAGCTTATAAAGATTTTCATTTCATCTAAATTAATGAAGGAAATCTAATTTTATTTTTATTCATATAATTTTTTATTAGCGGAGGCATATGCTTCAATTTGCAAAATGTTTTTTATCAACTAATGAATATACCGCCTTGATTAAATTAGACCTCTTAGCATATATTTAAATATTTTTTACATACTTGAGTATAAGCTGTTATATGAATTATAGTAATTAAGGGTATTCTATAAGCCTATTGAGAAGCTAAGAGAACAATAGATTCCTGATTCACAAATCAATGTCTTTTTAAATCATTACAGCATTAAAAGGCTACCAATCCCAATTCCAAGATAATTGTTTATTTTAGTTATTTTAGTTATTCTATTGAAATGAAGTGAGGGTTGAGGAGAGCAGAGATTCCTACTTGTATTACAACCTTAGCTTTATCTTCAGTTTCTTCATTCTTATGTCTTTGAGTAAGGAGGGAGATTGTCCTACAGTATTACAACAACAACAACTATAGCTAATAAGTCAATTTATTATTGTCTTTATCCAAAATGCAAAAGAGAAATATCAATGCATGTTGACCTCTATACCACAACTAAATAAGAGAAAATATAAAAATAGGGATGAATCATTACCTGTGTTCGACCCTTATCAAAATCCTAAATAGCTGCTCCTTTTACGTCAAAAATCCTGTCGCTCAAATCCTCTATCCCGCTGATCTGTCGCATCTCTTCCATCGATTCTTGTCCTAGTTCACTTTGTTAAAATAAGATAGAGATGAAGCCCCCCCGCCTCTCTCATATTGAGACAACCCATCTCATAGCCTAACCCAAAATCCCACACTAAAGCCCACATTTCCTCATACCACCTAAAGCCCACTCACAAATCCAGTAAATCCAACCCATTTCCAAAAGGCTTAGACCCATTTCCTTACACTCTACAGCCCATTTAACCTCACCCTAGTCTATTAAAAACCAAACAACCATCTAACCACAAAATAGTCCATCTACCCAACCCTTCAACCCTCTCAACCCAGATTCAAACAGTAAGCTTCCCCATTTGTTTTCCTTACTACTAGTATTAGTCACCATTTTTAGTTAGTGTATTTATGTTAACAAATATTACTAATTATTCATATTAGCATTTTTATCATTAGTTTTAAGTATGAGTGTGTGTGTGCGTGCGTGCGCATGCGTGCGTGTGTGTGAGTGTGTGTGTGTGTGTGTGTGTGTGTGTGTGTGTGTGTATATATATATATATATATATATGTGTGTGTGTGTGTGTGTGAAAGGAGAAAGAAAAAAAAGTGCATTAAAAAAAAAAGTAATATAAAGAAAGAAAATAAAAAAAAAGATAGAGAAAGAAATAAAAAAAAATGAGGGATTTCTTGTAGTTTTGTATATTTCATTTGCCACCTCATCATCGCTGTCAACCTAAAGGAAAAACCCCTCCAAACTCAAAACTCCAAGAGCCCCTTCAAGCTTGCACCGTGACAAAACAACCACCTATACATGCTTTTGTTAGTATGGTGGGAGGAAGTGCATCGTGATGCTCAAAACAAAGCGGGTGAACCAAACGCCCCATTTCAGCATTCATGGCTTACCGGAAGACTGCTTATGCATGCTTTTATTAGCAGGTGGGATGGGAACCCGGTATGACGCCTATTATATGGCGGGGTTACTTATAAGTACCCTTGAGTGGGGTAAAGCTAATTGCATTTTCAAACATGTTCTTTCGAAGGCCCCATACACATCTTTATTGGAGTGGTGGGAATAAAGACTATGGTCGCGACGTCTACATACACATACGATACATGCTTTTATTAGTGTGATAGAAATGACCATACTCCTGTAGTTTTTTCTAAACGGGGGAGACCTCGGCTGGCAGCCAAAATTTTTTCTAAAAATGCAAAGGACGTGGGACAATTACAGGGGACTTTGTTTGGACTTGATTTGAACAACTAAATGGACTAAATGTAATTTTGAATTATTAAATAAAATACTTGATTCAAATTTGATTTGGATAATAAAGACTTGGACATGTGACATGAACTACAATAAGCATGATATTGAACTTGAACACATACAGAGAATCGAATATGACAACTCTAAAATACTTAAGGAGATTGAAAGTATAAATGCTAATTAGAAGTTTTATGAACTCAAATAAATGATAATTTAATTTTAGTAACGACACAAAGAGCATATAACATAAACTATAGTACATCCATGAGCAACTTCAAGGAACTTGTGGATCCTTTGTGAACAACAACAAGATGCATACAAGTGAATACAATGTGCTTGTCAACCTATAAATGAACTAAAGGGCCTTCTATGAAGCCAATATGCAAGTAAATGCAATCGAATGAATGTCAGCAATAAAAAAAGACATATTGGGAATAAACTCTCAATGCATGAAAGTGATGAACCCCTAATTGAGTGCAAGTAAATAAACATGGAATTTGTATTGAAGGGAAATGAATTTTCAATATGACATGCTTACAATTGACAACACAAGTTTTCCAATGGAATATTGAGAATTTATCACTTCAACTGAGATGCAAATGGACATGTGTAAAATTGGTGGATCAATGGATTTGTAAGGTATCATTCACTCTTGACTAATGATAGCACAATACATATATGCATATCTCCAGTGATATGCATTATCTATTTGCAAATGATAATGAGCATATCATAACAGTTTCTAATCAAGTACAAAAATGATTACAATTTGCAAATGGTCGATGCCGCACAACTATAAATAAGTACACTGTAGCATAGTGTCACATGCATGCTATATGAATACACTACATGCCAAGTGAGTTTATTAAACTAGTACATTATATATCAAGCATATCATTGCAATGTACAAATACATCAATCCCCCTTGAGCAGATGATTATACAAATTTTCCAACAAATGAATAAAGTGAAACTCATAGTGCTCAAGTCAATCACTCTATGAGCAATAAAAAGGGAACTTATAATACAATCATTTGTCCTATAAGTGGAAATAACATACTAGCAATATCATCAACCACCATCTCGCAAACATATGCAAGAGGATTATGGTGGGGGAAATGGAATTTTCAAGAGGAGTCATGCGATAAATGAATTATCAAATTCAAGTTGAAGTGTTTCCTCCCATAGTCAATACAAGTCAGCATGCAAGTAATTATATCAATACCTTGAAACTGAAGGGGATCATTGAACAACAAACATAATGACTTAATACAATTGATGATATGCTCTACAAGCATATGTAGAAGCATGCAATAGACATTAGGGCATCCCTACAATCTACAATAATTATGTGACAAATTTATATAAGCAATGTATAATGATTATGATAATGTTCTACGATCTATGCCAGGATACAAACAAATGCACTCAAACCTACAAGTAACAAAGTTGAAATTAGAGATATTCTTCATGCCAGTCATACAAAGAGACAAGGTAGTCCCTGCCATATCCCTCCACAAACACAAAATGAAAATTATGATCATTTGAACAAGAATAAAATGAAGGATTAATGATAGGCAAAACATCAATATGGATTACCTGCGCATATTAATTGATAAAGTTGAAGGAGACATGCACTCAATTATGACAACAAAAAAGATCCTTGGATGTACATTATATATAAATTACCCCTAAATATACAGTGGTCGATGTTCCCATTGCTAATCAACTTATGGGTATAAAGGGGGGGCAAGTGTAATGAATGAGGTGATACATTGAATGACACATATGGGAAAGATATGCAATAAGTATACCACTATGCCATCAATGTCGGTATAAAATCAGGTATATAAAATATTGTAAGTAATAAATGGTGGAGATTATGGAAAATATGGAAGTTCATATGCGGAAAAAATTTGAAGTGTTCTCAAATAAATGCCAAAGGTTGTCATGTTAACCTGAGCATTAATGACAATAAGAAGGAGATTCATTAGTGCACAACAAGCTATCTACAAAAAGCAACAAGCAGTGCACGCTAGTCTGCCCGTATGAAGTAATGGGAAACCCACAAGTGAAATGCCATTCCACCAAATCCGTAACATCCATTTAAGCATATAGAAGGCGTACATAAGCCTCCAAATCAAATGATGCATTCAAATGATAGTTACCCATAAAGCAGATCAAAATTAAATATTCCAGAGATGCCCCAACACATGCATTGTAATATGTATGCATATAGGTACATAAAAGGGGCAGGTATAATCATAACACCCGTATAGGCTTTAACGAGCGTATTAGGGTACACGCGTGACGTCTAGGGATGCTATGTGGGTCAATAAATGAACCCAAATTTTAGGCCAATCCTTTTACGATGATAGATAGGAGTCGATATGGCTCAAACTACCAAACAAATATACGATTAGGGTGTCAACCAGAATATCTTTTTTATGTATTCATATTAGACCGTTAAGCCCTATGAACAATGAAATTCACCAATAAAAGTTTGAAGCCTATAAAGCCCAATCCTCTGTTGACAAGTTGATAGAGTCGCCAAGATTCAATCCTCAAATGCAAATGACCTCATATACCATAATGATGGTTGTGTTGAACGTAGATCTCAACCAAAAGGGTTAATTCCAAATACTCTACATTTTAAATGCCACCCAAATGCCCACAAAATTCAAAACTAAACAAATATTAAAATCCAAAATTTTTAAAAATCAAAATAATCCATCTAATAACTTAAAACAAAACTTATCGAACCTTTATAATAGTTTGTCGAGGTGGATAAATATGAAAATCACTTCAACTCACAAAGAGCTAATGTCTGGTCGAGAATATCACTATGATTCATTCTTAAATAATCTCTTACTAGTAAAGACAAGACACGTGTACTATAACTGATGATTGTTCCACCAAATGGCATCGCAGTTAAAAAGTTATAATTGGGGCCCATTGAACTGGGTGGTTTGTCCCAAAATGGAACCACTAAATTATAGTTATGCCCATAGTCCATATGCTACCCGATAGAAACAAATCCATGAGAAATAAATTAATATAATATAATCGATATGGCATAATGCCATATGTTAGACAAGGTGGATTAAAATTTGTCTCCTTATACAAACCCCAGGTCTACAAAGTACCCTTGAACAAAGTAATGTTGAGTCTAGTAATTAGGTTGTTAAGCCTAAGTAAATGTCCCACGGCTACCAAGAGGGGGGTGAATTGGTAGTTTTAAAAATTTTAAACCCTCTTAATAATAAAGTTGAACCGAAATAAAATTTTCTTTTAAAGTTTGTAGAAAAATGTTTTTCAACCACAGAGTTGTTAAAACTGAAATTTAAAATGCGGAAACGTAAAAGCAATAAAGTAAATGACACCAGATTTATAGTGGTTCGGTCTATAACCAGACCTACATCCACTCCTCAGAGCCACCCTCTGAGTATTGCACTAATACCAATAGTGACTCTCCTTTTGCACCCACAGCAAGGCGGAGAAACCTTTACAACACACTCTTTTGAAAATTGTCTGTGCAGTAGAATAAATGTTCTGAAATGTTGTTATCTATATTCTGTGCAAATTTGGTGAATTTTGATTTTCAGGAAAAATTGTGTAAATTCCGTATACTGCCGTTGTGCTGCCCGATTTTTTGTCTGATTTCTGATTTTGTCTGGATTTCTCTGAATTGATGTGCTATTTGTATATGCTATACAAAGGGAGTTATAAGGGGCCTGGATCCTATGAGATTCAGTTAGTGTCTGGGAAATCTGAAATGAGCTCAATCTGAATTCTGTTATGTTCCGGATCCGAGGAAATCTATTTAGGTGCTATAAGCACTATATATGTATTCTGGTGCTATAACCATATCTGTTCTGGTGCCGTGAGCACAAAGGGAGATATAAGGGGCCTGGATCCTATGAGATTCAGTTAGTGTCAGGGAATTTAGCTATTAATTATATATCTGATATCTGATATCTGTTTGTTCTGATCTGTTCCGTTCTGATCTGTTTCTGATTTGATATATGTCTGTTTCAGTTCTGATCTGATTTTTATTTGATATGTCCGTATATGTTCTGATCTGATCTGTTTTGTTATGAACTGTCCAATTATGATTTCTGTACGAAAATTCTGATATCTGTCTGATTCTGTCTTGGTTTCTGATTTGGATTTGGATCTGATGTGTTTGGTTTTGGATTCTGAGAATTTTGATTGGAGGTTTGTTGCTTTGCTGAGCTGTTGAGCTCACTCTCATTTTCTGGTAGTTTTCAGGTTCTGGGAAAGGGAAGGAAGTCCAGGACTAGAGTTCAGAGTTCGATCTGTGATAGATTCTTTTGTACTTTTGATTTTTGTACGGTCATTGCCTTTTTTCTGTTTTTCTTCTGTTAGCCATGTACCGTATTTGTAGATGATTGTTTTGAGGAAAGAAAGAAAAAATATAAATGATTTGTTCCGCTGCATTTGATGATTCATAGTAGCTCTGGTCTGTTTTGTATGTTTAATATTAGGAAGATTTAGTTCAGTAAGCAAATTCCAAAGCCAGATCCTGGTCAGTCAGTTCGGTTCGTTCTGTGTCGCGACCCGGTGCGAGCGGGATCCGTCCCGGTCGGGTCGGGTCGTGACATGCATTTCCATGGAGCCGAAGGAGTCAGCTGTCCAAGACAATATTGCAAAGCTTGGGAAAGACCTTGTGGCGAAGATCATTAGGAGAAGAGTGTATTTTCCCTACCTCCTTGCAGAATTCAAGCACCGGTGGTATCATTTTTGTGAATTCCAAATTATCACCACAACCCCCAATTCCTTCATTTGTCTCTTTCAAATCGTGGAAGCAAAAGATGCGATCTTAATGAGTGGACCTTGGATCATTGTGGGCAACATTATTGGCATGGATAAGTGGTCTGCCAATTATTCTCCAAACTCCCTTTAAGGGTTGTATTCTCCGATCTGGATTGGACTACCCCAACTCCCCCTCTTGTATTGGGATACCAACAATATCACTCGCCTCGCCAACATGTTTGGAGAGCCACTCTGGATGGATTCGCATACGAGCTTGTGGCGCAGATCTTCCATCGCAAAGATTTGTGTGAGAATTGGCGTCACTAAGAAGCTTCAATCATGAGTTTGAATTAATGGGCTGCATGGCCAATTTTTCCTAAAAGTCGAATATGAGGGGATTTCCAATTTCTGCTTTCATTGTGGCTTGATTGGCCACACTGTGGGTAGCTATTTTGCTAAGATAACTGCCCCAATTTGAGAGTCACTCGCTAACATTCAGATAGCCCCCGTGCCCCCCAAGCAGGATATCAGAATTCTGCGATATTTAGAATATTTGTGGCGGTAAAGTATGAAAATTGAGTATCTTAATGATATCAGAATTCTGCGATATTTAGCTCATTATATTTGTCTTGATAAACCACTCAACTCGATCATAAGCATGTCATGTTTGAAGATCGTTTGGTCGTCCAATTTATGGTTTGAACCTTCCAAATGTTCTTCGAGTCATCAATTTGGACCCATTTAGACTCGAATTGGGTCGAATTTTGTGTCGTTGGATTCGTCTTTTTGAGATGTTCCGTTCGACTATAAGTTTACTGAAATCGGAATTTAGATGACCCGAATTTAATTTCAGAAGTTTCCAACACTACTTTGCCTCAAGATTCGTGCCCAATCAAGATAAATTTTTGATGATATATCACTCATAAAATTTTTGAGAATTCGTAGCCCAATTTTATATACAAGATATTCAAATGTGAAATGATCAAGAAAATTAACTTGTTCATGATTATGATTAATGATGTTCGACAAAAAAGTCTAAGTTGTCAAGCTTCAGGTCTTCTTCTAGTTGTAATTTCTGTAATGCAAAAATCTTACTGCCCAAACTACTCTAGTCTAAAATTTTAAAATTAAGCGTGCACCTGATAGGATATCAAAAATTTTGATCTTAAAACACTTATGAACTTAATAAAAACTTTATAGAAATTTCATAACTAGTTTATCAACGATATTTTTATAATCAAAGTAATAAACTCATTGATAGATGATTCTAACAACATTAAGAAGGTCCGTCATGGCCGTCACATCCCTTTAACTGATGTTGGAGGTCGCCTATTTGATTGGGCAAATTATTGGGTCAGGTGACCGAACGTAGAGATGAGTCCGGATATTAATAAAATATTATTTTAAAATTAGCGCAAGTAAAGCGCAACTAAAGCGCAACCAAAGCGCAACTAAAGCGCAAGTCAAAAAGCGCAACTAAAGCGTAACCAAAGCGCAACTAAAGCGCAAGTCAAAAAGCGCAACTAAAGCGCAAGGTGACGCGGCAAATTTTTATTGGATGTCCGAACTTTTATTCCGCCTCCGGTCACCTGACCCAATAATTTGCCGTTTGATTGACAAGTTCATCAAATATCCTGTAGTCTATGATTATCATTATGAATAATATTTTAAACCCTCTCTCTCTCTCTCTTCAGCGAAAATCATGAGATTTGTGCAACCCAAAAGATTTCATTATTAATGTAGTATTAATATCAATACAGAATTGTTGATCAATGAACTAAATATTTCTCCTTTCTAAGGAACATGAAAGCCAAGACTTTATTTTAATAGAATAAATAAACCACATATAGAGGTCATCATGCATACTTTCCTTCTTATGGAATCTGCATGCAATCATCTCCCTCTTGTAAATTTTTGTCAACCTTTTATGTTAATTCAAAACATAGCACCATATCACTAATCACTAATCACTAATCTATAGCAATTACAACATGCGGCGGACTCTCAGCGCCAGCTTTGCGACTGTGCTCCGGCCTTTTGAACTCCACCAGCCGACTGAGCTCCTCCACTGCGGTGATGATGGGATTAATACATCGAACCAGTTCTGTTACCAGGGAGGCGGTTGTGGCTGATATGAGCACATCCAGCAAAGTAGAATTCTTCGCAGGAACCAATGCCTTCACTCTGTTGGCGGCCTCCGTCGCCATTGCCAGGTGTTTTCCTGCGGTTGAAGACCACTTCATCCCCCGAATTGAAGAGGCTAACTCAGCCAA
Source organism: Dendrobium catenatum (assembly GCF_001605985.2). Lineage (NCBI taxonomy): Eukaryota > Viridiplantae > Streptophyta > Magnoliopsida > Asparagales > Orchidaceae > Dendrobium > Dendrobium catenatum. The sequence goes on from NW_021318775.1 coordinate 2,564,272, forward strand.
AGCCTTGCTAGTTTCCTTGATCATTTCTGCACATGCAGCTTGAACCATTTGCTTGAATTCCAGGTCTGTGGTTGTCTGAGAGAATTATGTATTTGTTAGTAAAAGATGAGTAGATGATCTAATAGAATGGAGAAGATTAATAAGCCCTTAGTTACCTGGTGAGACTGCTCAAGAGTGGAAATGTATGTGTTGAGAGCTTCAATGGAGCAAGCACAATGGCGAGTGACGGCTCCGATTTTGAGGTACAGATTCCATGGATGACGGAAGCCAAAATGACCATGACCGGGCTCCCATCTTGCAAAGTTTGCCTGAATTACAATTGAGAAAACACAATTAGCCTAATTAATCAAAAACATTGGGCATAAACCAGATTTTAATCCAGTATAATACGATTAGCTATACTCAAATTATGCGTTTTTGAATCAGAAATTTTTAGATAAGCATCAGGTCAAGCATGGACACTTGTTTTCTTACCAGGGAATCCTCCGTGGCCTTAGAATTAAGCACGGTTTTGTAGCTTTGAAGGAAGGACTTGCCCTCCAGACTTCCACTTTCCATCTTCTCCCCAAAGCATTCCACTCCCATACCTTCAAGTTTGCATCACAGGAAAAGTTAGCAAAATATCAAAGAATCAAGTGTTTTATACATTTTATAGGACATAAGGGATGTGCTGTTCATAAAAAAATTTGTAATATACATAAGAGATTAAAGAGATTAAAGATATGGTTTTTAAAAGAAGAGCAAGAGCTTGAGGTGCAATTAAACTATAATTATTCGCTCACAATTTTTATTGTATGTAATATATTCATAAAAAAACTGTTACATAATTTACTGATCAAAATTTTTTTTTTATCAAAATGGATCTTAAAAATATTGTATTTATTTTGAGAAATTTGTAATATACATTTTAACTGAATTTTTTTATGTGTTGCACTCATTTTAAAGCAAATTTAAGCGTGGAATATTAGTTTACATTAGAAAATTAGCATTATTTTCATAAAAAATAAGACCTAATAATTCTATGATTTAACATGGAAGAATATGCTTAAGGCTTTGTTCAAAATAGTTTTCTTACTAGTTTTCACAATAATTTTCTTATAAAAATTTTTACTATGGCTACAATATCATATCACATGAACAAACGGAGACCGCTCCCAATTGCCTTGCTTTCCCTCGACCTAAACGGCCTGCTTCATTTTCCCTTTTGCTCATCTCTCGCGACGCGCGACCTCAAGCACGGCTTTCGGTTTCCCTTTATCTTCTCTCTCGCTATGTTATTTGCATTATTAATTTTGATCTTACAGCTCATCTTGGCTCCAGTAATAAGACAGCAAACGGAACTATTTTAATGTATTATAACAATCCATATGAGATGGAAAACCGCCGGAAAGTTGACTATCGAAAAATCGCCGGAAAATTGACCGCCTGAAAAATGCGTCGGTAATGGACGATTTTTCTTTAGTGTTTAATTTAGGCCCCCTAAAAAATTTCTGGCTCGGCCACTTATCCAAAGCTCCAATTAATCCATTTCTAATCAAATTGGATTATGGGAAAAATTTTTAAAATGATATCATTTAAAAGTTTTTCACTTTTTTAATCAAAATAAATTAAAAAAAATAATAAATTTAAAAGTGACGGTAGTAACTGACTACTGAGCTGTAGGCGAGGAGCAATTATTAGGTCCTTTCACTGGATGTAGAGGAAGGTTCGGTTTTAGGCAAAAATAGGTCAAAAAGTGCAAATACCGAGTTTTTTAAAAAACTCGGAATTTTTTCAAAAAACTCGGTATTTACACTTTTTTAGGCAAAACCGAACCTTCCTCTAGGTCCTTGCACCGGACCAAATAAAAGTTCGTAGGCGAGCTAGCGGAAGGATGATTTGGCAGGTGAGTTGGCGGATTGAGTCATTACGTCGTCAGCTATGCTAAAAACAAATTACTCTTTTCGTATGATTTATAATTATGTAGTTTAATTTAAATTTATATTTATTTATAAAAATGGGAATTTTAAAAAAGAAAGAAAACTTGAAAAGAGAAAAAAAAAGTTAAATAAAAATTATTTGAATTTTTTTAATTTTTAAAGTTTCATTTATAAAAAAAAAAGAAAAATATCATTTATAAAAAACCGAAAAAACAAAAACAAAATAAAAAAATAGAAAAAAAATCAAATAGTTAGCTCTCTTAACTACTTTTTATTATTTTCTCTAAAAGTTTTTTTTTTTGGTTTTTTATGAATAGATATAAATTTTAATTGGTTAGTTTTATAAAAGAAAATAAAACTAAAAAACGAATTAAAAAATACTTGAATTATTATTATTATTTTTTTGTTTTTCGGTTTTTTTATAAATAATATTATCATTTATTTTTTTTAATGATGCTTTAAAATTTTATAACATGTCAAATATATATATATATATATATATATATATATATTAACCTATAAATTTATAAATCATACAAAAAAAAGTATCTAATCGTTCTAATAACTTCATGACTAAGCCTGCGAGTAGGGGTGTCAATATTTGACACGATCCGAAAATCCGAATCGAACTCGACCCGAAAATTTCGGGTTAGGGTCAACCCGAACCCGAAACGGGTTGGGTTCAGGTTCAGCATTTCGACCCGTTTCAAAAATCGGGTCGGGTTCGGGTTAACCCTTTGACCCGAAATTGACTTGATTTTGACCCGAAAATTAGTCATTTTTTTGTTGAAAAGGGTCATTCGGGTCGTGTCGGGTTGACCCGGACCCGAAGCGGGTCGGGTTCGGGTCCTGAAAACGGACCCGTTTTAAAAACGGGTCGGGTTCGGGTTGACCCGAGTAGTGTCGGGTCAGTTTCGGGTTCGACCCGAATCCGACACGTGACCCGAAATTGACACCCCTACCTGCGAGCTCACCAGGCAAATCAGGCGGACGAGCTTAGCGCTAGCTCGCCTGCCAAGACAATCAGTAGTCGTTGCCTTGCATCACTTTTAAATTCGTTAGTTTTTTAATTCATTTAGACCAAAATAAAATTTAAATTATATCATTTTAAAAATCTGTCCAGTAAAATTACTTTTTTCCAGATGCAGAAAAACAAAAATATTGAATATAAAATTATTAAAATCAAGTTTTTATGTATGTACTTTTATCTAATAAAAGTTACTGTGGACCGAAAACAAAATTCCTAGTTGCTCACCTTGGCCTATTGGTTGAGAGCTTAGGCGCCCAACTAAGAGGTTCAGGGTTCGAGTCTATGTGTATGCGTTGTGTGTATGAGTTTGCCTTAAACGCCTAAATGTCCAAAAAAAAAAAAAAAACAAAATTCCTAGTTGCTCACCTTCCAAGAAGCATGCGAGCTTGTCAAGATTGGCTGCCACCAGCATATGGAGATCTTCTCCAGCCCAAACTGGGAAGACAAACATGGAGGTGCAAAGGCAAGTCGTTACTCCAATGGCTACAGTGGACAATCTCCGGTACGCAAGTTTAATAAGTTCTTCCTCTCTGTAGCTCGATACAGCCACAAGACTGAATGTTAGTATAAATATCGTCACCCCGTAGTCATATCTCGCCTTCATCTCTGGCACAAACCGGGAGAATGTAGCCATAGCCGCTGCAAGCATAAAAAGTGATTAAGTATCACAACATTGCTTCATTAATATAGTAATTATATTGTTTTGTTCCTTACCTAGCATGAATACAAACACGCCGAGTAGTATGGGTTCTCCTTTGTCACCGCCCAGCGCGGCCAAGTGATTTGCGCCCAAGCCAAGTGCTCCGGCCAGCAATGTTGCAAATGCTCGGTTGAGGCCCTTGCTCAACGTTCCACCTGAAATTTTAAAAGCAAAATTTTGTTTGAGAAAATCATGAATTTTTTTTTTTAAACAATATTGCGTTAGGATGGAATAGGATGTCTTTAGATTTACGATGAGATTTGTTATGGGCTAGAATATACACTGCGGTAGAGTTAGAAAACTTTCGTCTCAGTGTTATACGGATATCCAGCACACAAACATAACAAAAAAGGAACACCAGGTTTTTTACGTGGGAAAACCCTGGAATGGGAAAAACCATGGAGCCACGCCCGTGTTTATATATCATCATGAGCTATATGAATCTCAACGAAAATCTAATAGCATTTAGGTCCATCTTGATGTAAATTGTGTGTGAATATCAAAACGTAATTTTTTTTATACAAATATAAATATTTTTACATACCGACGGTGTATTCCATGACGACAACAACGGTGAGTACTGCCCACATGGTGGAAGTGCCAAGCCCATGAAAGAGAGGATTGACATAGTAGAAGATTGAGACGAGAGTGAGAGCTAATCCCACTTTGAGGGAATGAAAAACTCTTCTTGGGTCATCTTTTCCAATCTTCCTAATCTTCAGGGCAAGCTCCTCGAGCTTTTGCATTGAATCAAAGATGAGAAGTGGGCACCATGAGTTGAAGCAAACCTTCTCATTAGTTCCAACAGCGCTATCCATAGCTAATCTTTGTTTGATGGAAGTGTTTTGTAGCAAAGTTTTTTGCTCGGAGGAGAAAATATTTCCTTGTATCTGCTTGTTGCTGAGAAGAGGGATGATGTGAGTGGTGAGGAGCATGGCATGTTAATGGAGCTTTATATATAAAGCTATTGATCCCTACAGCAACTATCATCGACACTATTACTTCATTTTGTCGTAAGTAGCCACCGCTTCATCTTTTAAATTAATTATTATTGAATGAAAGTCTAAAGATTATATAAATATAGCATATAATATTTAGATGAATAAGATTTTGATTTTGTCTTTTTTTTATTTCATTTATATGTTGTGTTAAAAAAAATCTCTCTTAAAATTATTTGAAATTTTAAGATATTTTATTGAATAATATATTTAATTTTTAAATTATTTATTTTTAATATCCAAATTAAATACTTTCAAGTATAAAATATAATATTTAATATTAATATATGTTTTTTGTAATTAAAAGTATATGGTCTTATGCAATATCTAACATCATAAAAAAAAAGAATATATACTATTTAATTTCTCTCTTTCAATTTTATTTATTACAAATAAAAAATTTAAATTCTACTTAAATATAAATTTTGATTATATAAATATTTTATGTAATACAATGCAATATCTAACATCATAAAAAATATATTTGTTCTAAATTGAGGATATAATTATTATTACAGTTATTTGGAGAGACTATTTAAAAAAATAAAACAAATTTTCAAGAAACAAAATCATATATATATATATATATATATATATATATATGTTACGTCTTGGAATATTCGCGGAAATAAAGAAATATATAGTTTAACGTTTTAGCGTTGTACGAAGATTCAACACACAAGCCGTTGAAAGAGACAGTGTAGCATTCATAAGAGACGCCACAGTTTTTAACGTGAAACCCTCTAAAAAGGGGAAAAAATCACGGGGTCTAACCCAATTTGAATGAATCCACTAGTATTTGAAGTTGATTACAAATGAGGCCCTTCCTTGGGAGAAGGCCTTGGCTTGATGTCAAAAATGTACATCAGATAGAAGTAGAACGCATTATATGGTGGGAGTTACAATAATCAATATATACATGTTTGTTTGGCTGGCAGGAACATATATAGTCGAAAAAATAAGTTAGAAAGATTGTAGTAGGCAGGAGACCGGGATCAGAAAGACCATTTTATGGCGATAGAGGTTTAAAGGACCGTAGTAGGAGATGGAGGTCGAAAGGACCATAGTCGGCAGGAGACAGAGGTTCGAAAGATCGTAGTTGGCATGAGATGGGGTCAAAAAAACCATAGTAGTAGGACAGTACTCCAGTAGATCTCAAGGCGTCATGTGGGGGCCCGGCAAAAGTCCGGGCCTTTGGTGGTGGTCCTACGGAAGTCCGGGCATCAGATGGTGGTCTTGCAGAAGTCCGGGCTTCAGGTGGTGGTCCGGCAGAAGTTCAAATCTCAGGTGGTGGTCCGACTAAATTTCGGGAGTGAGGTGGTGGTCCAGCAGAACTTCAGACGTCACCTGGTGGCCCAGCAGAAGTCCAGGCCTCAAGTGGTGCAAGGTGGAAGTCCGGGCCTCAAGTGGTGGCCCGATAGAAGTTCAGGCCTCAGGTAGTGGTCCGGCATAATTCCGGGTGTTAAGAATTGCTTTGACAGAACTTAGGATGTAAGGTGGTGATTCGACAGAACCCAGTGCCTCAAGAGGTGGTCCGGTGGAGCTTACAGCCACAAGTGGTAGTCCAGCATAACTCTAGGTGGTGGTCGAGTAGGAGCGAGGAGACAATCTCTGATCTCTCTCTTGCTTGGAACCCCCCCTTTCCAAGAGAAAGGAGGGGTCTATTTATATATTTCTTAGAGTGGCATGGCTCGTAAATAGAAGGAAGATCAAGGGTAAATAGGGAGTTGTTAGGATGGACGACCGATATTGAATCCCTTGATTATGGACCGTTCGTTAGACATTTGAATGTCTTAATGATGTCATAATTTGGTGATCTTAAGCTCGTTGGATTCGTTTCGTCGAGCCGCTCAATTCGATTATAAGCATGTCACGTTTGGAAACCGTTTGGTAATCCAAATTGAGGTTTGAACCTTCCAACAACGCTTTGGGTCCTCGATTTGGACCCATTTGGGCTCGGATTGAGTCAAATTTGGTATCGTTGTGTTCGTATTTTCGAGACGTTAAGTTTGAATATAAGTTTGATGAAATCGAATTTTGGATGGTCCCAATTTTAATTTTAAAAGTTTAAACTTGATTTTTTCTTGAGATTCGTGCCCGATCAACATAATATTTTGAAGGCATACCAGTTGTCCTCTTATTTTCGGACATTGATGCTCCAGAAATTCAAAAATATATATCATAGCTTTTGGAGATTTTTTTTATATATATGAAAAAAGTGATATCCAAAATTGTATAATGAGTGCCAACAAATTTTTTCCTAAAATTAGTTTTTTACAATTCCAAATTTCTGAATCAAAATTGTGCTATGATGACTTTTTTTAATCAAGTAGAAGTAAAATAATTAGTCTTGCATTATGTCTCATATATTTAGCCATGATCACAATAGTTAGGATATGTGGTTTCATATAAATAATTAAAGTGGAAGATGCCGTCACATCTCTATGCGTCACCATGGAATGCAGCAATCTAACCATTTTTTTTTAGTAAAACGTGCCAGCTTTTTTTTTGGGAATATCGTTCAGCTTTATAAGTCCCATTGTTTTGACCAATCAAATATTTCCCATGGCAATGTTCCACATGCCATGTAGACAGCCCGCAATTCCGCGTGAATGGGAAAGGTTCGCGGTTTGCAACTGTTATATACGAACTTTTATTTGGTCCGATGTAACGTCCGGTCGGAGTCAAAATTCTGTCAAAAAACTTGATATTTACTCGGTATTTTTAGGTATTATTTGATAATAACGATGAATACCGCTCTGTGAAGATCAATACCGAGTTATACCGAGCAATACCGAGCAATACCGAGTTGTACCGAGTTTTTCCTAGGAAAAACTAGGTACAACTTTTGTATAACTCGGTATTGCTCGGTATAGCTCGGTATAACTCGGTATTGGGTCTTCACGTGATGGTATTCCTCGTTATTGTTTGGTATTGCTCGGTATTTGCTCAGTATTTCTCGTTTTTTGGCACGATTTGACCTCCGTTCGGACGTTCCTCTACGTCCGGTTGGAGGACGTAGTAATTGTTTGTTATATACAGCCATTAGTTTTTTATTTTTTACTTATCCTCATTATTCACGATCAATTTCTCAAGAATCAATCTTTAGCTCGTAGGTCTTCGTAATCAAGTATAGATGTCGCCTACAGGATTTTCCTAAAGTTGATACCCACTGACGTAGCATTGACTCGACCTTCTCATTCGACCTAAATCAAATCATGCCATTTAAAATTAATAAAAATTAAATTCATTAAAATTGACATTAATCGGGTCTAATTTGTTTAGCCGTCATGAGTTCGACTTACCCAAATTGTTTCACCTCACTTAATTGAAATAAAAATTATTGTTTGTAAAATGAAATTGATCTTTTTAAATTATTTTAATTTTAAAATTGATATAAAACAAGTATTTAAAATTATCAATTTTTGTTCGAAATTAATCTTTAAATAGTTTTCAAGCACCCAAAATAAAAATTGACTCAATCTGAGCCATTTAAAATTGAATTTAAACTTATCAAATTAAATAATTTGATTTGAACCAAAATTCACTAAATGAATGCTCTAACCCTATTATAATCAGTTCTAAATTCTTCATTTATTAAATTTAATCATGATTTTACCTCAATAAAATGTTGAAATCAATTAAACAAAATTCAAATAAATATATACATTTAATTAAGAAATTCTAATAAGAATAAACCAACTAGAATAAATCAAATTATTTAATAAAAATTAAATTAAATTAAATTAATATTAACTCTTAATTAAAGTTGGTTCAAGCATCATGAGAAGTTATGTTAGAGCAAAGCCAAACCATTATCTCATTCCCTCTCCCCTATCTGTCCGAATCAAACCCCCACGATCTCCCCTAGTTTGTTCGCAGCAGGGCTGCAAACAAACCGAGCTGAGCCGAGTATGTGAGTGTTCATGTTTGAGTTTGTTTATCATTAGCTTGTTCAAGTTCGGTTCGTGTTTGATTCGAGCTTTATTGTTTGTGTTCATGTTTGGTTCGTTTAATTTAAAGGTGTTCATGTTTGGTTCATATTCGATTCATGTTCGGTTCGTTTAATGCTTTTCGAGCTTCAAACAAACAAGCCTTAACGAGCTATGTTCATAAACATATTTAACAAACAATCTATTGAAGAAACAACCATTAAATTTGTTCATGAATATCTTAAACAAACAATCTAGCAAACATGGACAAATGTGAAATGTTTTTTGTTCATAAAATTAAATTTATAATAAAAACAATTGTCTATTTAAAATGAAAATATGATTAATCCATATGAATATATTCTTAAATGAAGCTTACCTATTGCATTTCTCTCCATTCGAGCTTTTTATTGAGCTTAATGTTGAGCTTGTTCACGAACTTCAAATGATGTTGTTCGTGAACATAAATGAACCGAACACATTAGTGTTCAAGCTTGTTTATTTAAGGATCGAGCATTTAAAATATTGTTCAAATTTGTTTGTTTAGTTAGTTAAACGATCACAAACAAGCTTTAATCGAACCGAGCATCGAGTAGCTCGCCGAACGCTTGATTTGCTTGCATCCCTAGCTCGCAGAACCGCTCCTCTCTCCCTTCTCATTTGCGAACTGCCCCCCATCTCCCTCTCTGTTCAGATGAAAGCCCCAGCCTGCTCGCTCTCTCCTAGTTCGCAACCCCTATCTCCCTCTCTCGATCGTGTGAGAAGCCCCAGGCAAAGCTCCCCGTTCGCTCGTCTCCCTCCGTTTCGCACAACCCCAAGGCTAGCCGCACCTCTCTCTCACTGACCCCCGACGCCTATCGCAAGCCTTAGCCGAGCCCCTGACCTTCCCTAGCCGCGATCTCTCCTTCTTTTGCAAGGTGAAAAAATGTCTATTCTTCTCCCCTACTCTTCTTTGTATAATCACTTTTCAAATTCATTTATTATGTCCAAGTGATCATCCCATTTTGATTCAGATTTTCTTTAGGGAAAAGGTTGTGTGTTTGCTTTGTCGTACACATCCTAATTAGCCCTAATCTCCTAAGATCTGAGAAAGATGTTTCTCTATTTCATTTTATTTTCAAATGAGTAAGCAAAATTCTCTCAAATTATAGTTTTCTTGATTCAAAATGTAAAGGGTACTTTGGATTATTTCAGTTTCTGTGCTTCGTTTAAAAAAAAAAATGCTAGTTTGCTTGAACGCTGGCGTCGAATTCAAAGGGTAATAAAAAATAAAAATAAAAACTAAAAATAAAAATAGTTGTTAAGCAAATACACTTTGTTGTTGATAATTTGTGGGTATAAGTAGAATCAATACGAAGTTTATGTTGTCTCATTTGGAACACTGAAATTCAGTGTGTATATCCATACCTTGAAATAATGGTTATTTTGTTTCATACCTACCTTAGCAAGTTATTCAGTAAATATTCGTTCATGAAGTTTCTTTGATAGTTAAGTAAGATTGGAATGTTGGAAATCAAACTAATTTTTTATCCACTTATGAGTATTTATAAAAGTTTCATGAAATTTGTTGGAGAAAGGTTGGAAAGCCATTTATAGTCCTTTCTTTTCCACTTGTGATTAAGCATAAGTCTTTTATAAAGTGTCTTTGGGGAAGGTTTGCATCCCAAATTGTGCTTCAAAACGATCTGTTAATCAAAATTTATCTCATTGGAGAATCGTGCTTCTTATATTTTATCAAACGGTCTCTTCACGTTGGCTTTACAAATATACATGTTAAGAGGAAAATTTGATGTGATTTACTTTGTTATATCAAATTAAAATGCATGCTTTAGAAACATCTCTTTCGCCAGACTTACAGATCAATTCTTATAGCTCTGTTTTACGATCCAATTCCAAAACTATTTCTCTAATACCACTTAAAAGGCTTGCCACAACCCAACCCGCACAGGGCAGGTCCTATCGAGTTGAGCCGATATTCATTAAAATAATGCTGAACCACAGAGCTACTAAAATATCCAAATACTGAAAAACTTATTCATAAAGTTTCTTTCATTCATCAAAATCATTATATATACTACAATATATAACTACAGACAGAATTATAGAACTGAAAGTAAACTAGCAATGACTGTACAAAAAAAATCAAAATTTACAAAATACCTATAACTTCAGATCAGATTCTAAACAGCTAGTCCACAACCTCTATCTCTTTACCAGATCCTGAAAATCATGAACAAAACCACAGTGAGCTAACAGCTCAGCAAGTCACACTAGCCGATCTAAATTTTCAAACACTCTTTTATTTCAAATATTTTAGTGAAGATTTAAAAGTAGTTAATTACACTTTAAATAATTCACTGAACTAAAAATCACAAAACAAAAATACCAAGCAAGCATTATATGATTCAAATAATCATTCAAAATTCAGATAATTGTTCAGAATTTAGATAATCGTACAGAACATATGAATTAAATAACATATAACCATACAGAATAGATGAATTAAATACTAATACAAAATAATTGAATAAAATTCATATCATGGAGTTATTCATATCACATTTTCCAGACCTAGACACAATATCAAAGGATTCTGGTTCTTTATGACTCCCTTTGTGCTTAAAGCACCAGAACATATCAAATATATAAAGTTATTCATATCATATCACATTTCTCAGACCCAGACAAAATCTCAAAGGATCCTGTCCCCTTATGCCTCTCAAAAATTCCTTGACACAAATAGAATTTCAAAGGATTCTGACCCCTTATTACTCCAAAAAATTTTCTAACACAGACATAATCTCAAAGGATTTTGACCCCTTATAACTCCCAACTTATATCATTTAATCACAAGTGCACATATATCATCGTATTATAGCAAACACAGAGTAATTGAGTATGTGTCAAAATATGTATTAAAACATCAATATGTTGGACAACGATATACAATAGAAAATTCAACGAGGCAAAAAATGCACAATTTCAAAAAATTATCAAATTACCGGAGATTGTGTAAAACATTGTTTTAAGATTTTTACTATACTACAACACAATTTTTCAACAGGTCGTTAATTTTTTACTCAATGAAAACCACTCAGATTTTAGAATACCCGGTGAAAGTTTTTCAAAAAATATTCAAAATATGCATAATCATAATCTCATTGACTTATAAAAAGTTACGCGATGAAAGTTTTACCGGTGCAAAGTTATCTCCATTTTTCACTAACGAATGCGAAATTTTGATCGGAATATTCGTCAAAACTTTCACATTTGAAAATTGAGATAGGCATAATGTGTCTTACCTTGAGTCAAACGACTTTCCCAACTGCGTTGACGAACAATAACGGACTGAAGTCACCCAAATCCGGATTCCTCTTCTTTTCTTTCTCTTTCTCTCTCGCTTACTCTCTCTCTCTCTTTATCTCTCTCTCTCTCTCTCTCTCTCTCTCTCTCTCTCTCTCCAAAACGAAGCAAACAACCAAAAAAATAACGGGTAGATATTTTCGATCGTATGGGATGATATTTATGTTTGTCGTGGGACGATCGTCTCTGATTTATATTCAGACGAAGATCGTACAAACGATAATTAATTTCGTACTGGGACAAATGCCTCGGTTCTGTTCTCAGACAAAAATCGTAAGGATGATAATTATGTTCATCCCAGGACAATTGTCTTTGATCTAATCTTGTTCAATTCGTCCAAACGATTCGCACATACAAAATTAACATTCTAACTGTTCGTCCCAGACAAACTCAGTTTGTACTAGACAAACTTCATCAAATTTTCCAAAAATAACTTAAAAAACTTAAGGGTCTCACAACTTGCATAAAGTCAAATCGAGCGGCTCGCCGAGACAAATCCAACGAGCTTAAGTTCATCAAATTTTAACATGACTGAGGAATTTAATTATCTAAAAAACTATCCACGATCAATGGATTAAACATCGCTTGTCCATTCAAACAACTCCTAATTCATCACTGAACTTCATCTAATTTACTGGACATGCCACTCTCAAAAAATTATAAATAGACTGTTCATTTCTCATGGAAGCAAGGGAGGAAGAGGAAGGAGGCCCAAGAGAAGGAAGAGAGCACTTTTTCCACCAAACTCTTCCTCGACCACCGCCGTACTTCCACCTGATAGCCTACCGATGCCAGACTTCTTCCTGATCACCTACTAACGTTGAAGTTTTACCTGATGTTTTTCAAACTTCTACTTGACGCCGATGTTTCGCCCATCGCCAGACTTCTTCCTGTCACCAGACTTTTAGCGAACTTCTACCCAACATTAGACCTTGGCCCATCACCAGATTTCTATCCAATGCCAGACTTTTTCCCATCGCTAGACTTTCATCCGTCACCAAACTTCCACCCATCGCTGGATTTCTACCCGATGTTGGAATTTCACTTGTCGCTAGATTTATACATGACACTAAACTTCTATCTATCGACGTACATTCGTCGGACTTCTATCGAATGCCAAACTTCCACCAAAGCTTAATTTCTACCTGGTAACGAACTTTCACCTGTCGTTGAACTTCTACCCTACGTAGGACTTCCGTCCATCGTCAAATTTCTACGTACCCAATATCAGACTTCCACTTATCGTCAGATTTTTACCTAACATTGGACTTCCGCCCATCACTAGTATTTCATTGGACTTCTACTCGATGCTGAACTTCTGTCCATCATCAGACTTTCACCTATCACCAAACTTTTGCCCATCATCAAACTTTCGTCAGACTTCTATAAAATGCTAGACTTCTACCCGACACAAGGATTTCGCCCGTCGCTGGTTCTACTCGACTGCGGACTTCTACCCATCACTGGACTTCCAACCTCTATCGCCAAATAATGGTCATTCTGGACACTATCTTCTATCGACTAAGGTCCGTCCGACATATGTCGCCAGACAACGGTCCTTCTAACCTCCATCACCCTCCGACTGTGGTCCTTTCGATCTCTATTGCCAGGAAATAAACTTTATGACCTCTATCGCCCGCCATCTTTGTTCCTTTTAACTTTCATAACTCACTGGATGCAGTCCTTCAAACCTCTATCACCAAATAATGATCTTTTCAACCTTCATTACCCGCCAACTATGATCTTTTTGACCTCCATCACCAGGCAATGTACTTTCTGACCTCCGTCGCCCACCAACTATGATCCCTCCGACAAAAATAACATGTCAATAATGATTCTTCCTATTTTCACCATGTAATACTCTCTATATTATTTATATTTGTTACATCAAGCCAAGTCATCCCTCTAATGAAGGGTTTCATTTGTAATCAACCATAAATATTAATGGATTCATTCAAATTGGGCTAGGCCCCTATGGGTCTCCGAAAGGATTCTATGTATAGGGTTCGAATGCAAAGGGTACGACCGCACTTTCTGTAGGACAAAACTATTGTAGGCCTTTATACTCGATATAAGTAGGCCAATTGAAGAGAAGATAGAGTCATACATACGATTAGCCATGGAAGATAGTGGCTTTTACCTACGCACTTTGAAGAATAATAATATATATATTCCAAAATATCAAGATATTTCCCCCATTTAATATATGAGCTCGAATGAGATTTATTTTATGTGGGGCACTACAGGAAAATCACCCATTTCCAGCGGCCTTTTCCGGCGGTAATTAAACCTTTTCCGGCGGTTTTCCGGCGGTTAAATTACCGCCGGTAAAAATGGCGTAGGAAAATGAATTCCGACGGTTTTTTCCGGCACAATTTTGTCCGGCGGTCTTAAACCGCCGGTCAAATTTAAAAAAAAAATTAAAAAATTAAAACTAATTAATTTAAAATAAAAAATAATATTTAATAAAAAATAACTAACTAATTAATTTTAAGATGAAAATTAAGTTAATAGTTATTTTAACTTTTAATAATTTTTGTTAAATATTTTAAATGCTTAAAATTTTATTCATTTTTTTATTAAATTTTTAAAAGCCGTCGAAAACGTTAAAAAGCCGCCGGAAAGGCCGTCGGAAATGTGACCGCCGGAAAACGGTCGGAAAAAAGTCTAAAAGCCGCCGGAAACTTTGCCGCCGAAAATCCGCCGGAAAATGCCACCGGAAATCAGTGTTTTTCCTGTAGTGGGGATCGGTCTCTCACGAGCGCAAGCCCCCGCAATTAATTACATTCTAGGCCTTGACCTAGAAAAACTCTTGATTAAGCATGGTGTATTATTATCTTCATAATTTGGTGCACAGAGAAAGTTCCTAAGTTCTATTCAAAAAAAAATAAATTCTTCTCTTTATCCTTAGTGATGATTAAGTCTTTTCAAATGAATAAAGATCTAATTAAAATTTTGAGTTTAAAAGATCCAAGATTAGATTACTATCCCAAGAGAAATGACAGACTCAGAATACATCAGAAGTGAAAAGACATACTGAGGGGTGTACAATCTGGGCTTATGCTTATCTGGAGTGTGCTGCCAGCTAACATCCTAAACACAATAAATCACCATATATGTATGCAAGATAAGAAGGCTCTATCCTAAGAAATAAAAGATTTGTAGTTCAAAAGATTTAAATTAGAGACTCTGTAATATGCAAAAGAATATACCTAACACCAAAAATGATGCATGAAATAGATACATAAGTAACATTATCATTATCCTACAGAAAGAAGATGATATTTTTTCTTGAGCAATGCTAATGTAATGTATGCATGTAAGTAATGTGCAATGAGAAACAAAGTGTATAAAAAATGCATGTATGACATTCATAGTAGAAAAAATAAATAAACACACCATGGATACTCTCCAGGTAAGGTACCCGCATCACATCATAATAGAAAAATATCCTAATAGTGTCCACTTTATGTGGGAAAATAATGATACCTATGGCACAAATAGGTGGCCTACACTACAGGTCTAAATGACCCTAATGGTTTTCTATGGCTCACATAAGGTGTGGGGGTATCATACCCAAAATCAAGAGAAATTGGAACATTCTAGCGGTGTCCACTTCCTGTGGGAAAAATAACGATGCATATAACATAAATGGGTGGACCTATACTATAGGCCTAAGGTGACCATAAGGGTCTCTAGGGCTCACTGAAGGGGGCAAGCTTTGGCATATAGGGTCAAAGCTTCGTTAGTGCACTAACCTATGGCCAACTACCTAAACATGTTAGAATATAAATTAAACTAAGCTATTAACAAAATACGTGTAATGTGTAACAGTTTTGATATATAATTAGAAGTTTTTTTACAAGTTGAAAAAATTATACCTAACCATGGCGCAACCACTTAAGAGCTCAAAGCGAGCAAATTATCCACTGATTCCCCACCATGCAAGACATGTGGCGCATCCACTTAAGAGCTTCAAGCGAGCAAATTATCTACTGATTCTCGACCATGCATGGCCCAATGTACCATGCAAGAAGATAAATTAAAAGAAAAATACATCATAGATGTCATTCAAAAAATAAATGCAGGTGAATAAAAATATAACTAATAAGAAATTTAAGATTAGTATTTATAAAACAAATACATATTATTGCTAGAATATAAAATAATGTGGTAGTTCTCTAATTTAGCAAGAGTAATTGACATTGAATAACAAAATAAAACACCGGCTTAACCTAGAGCTAGAAGTCGTGTCCTAATAAATAAGTCTAGGTGTGTGTTACAGGATGTGTGGTTTTTGGTATGTCCTATATATGATGATTTAGTTAAAGTTGTTTGTATTTGATTTATTAGAGGCCAAAAAAGAGATTTTAATTGGAGTTTTAATATTAGTATTTTAAGATTAATTTTAAGAATTTTATTTTAGTGTTTAGTTGATTACCACATTTGTTTCACACCGAGGCTGTGAGGTTTATTTCACCCTTATTGAGGCTAACTTAATAGCCTTGTAGGCCTGGGTTACCTAGTGATAACAAATTTTGTTGAATTATTTTAGTTAGCTATAAATTAAAAAGAAAGGTGAATTAAATGATTTATTATCAATTAAGGTTTGACTTAAATCATTAATAATCGATTAATTTTAAAGTTTTAACACTCCATTGAGTCCATTCGTGGTGTTGTGCCACCAAGCTCGAGGACCAGGCCTCCTTAGGACACTTAGCCCCACAGCCCGGAGTAGTCCATCCAATAAACTCCATCTTTGGAGCGATTGTTATGTATTAATGAGTTTGTTGATTGATTTTAAAAGATTAACTTAAGGTTTGATTAAGACTTAGGTGAGTTAATAGGTTTTGAGTTTTAAAAGACTTTTATCTTAATAAGTTTTAATTTAGATTTGCTCTCCTAATTTAGTCTACATCTTTTAAATTTTAAGTTGGTTAGAGGTTGATTAATAAATTGGTTAAAGTTGATTTAAGTTTATGTTTTATGTTTGTATTTTACTAATTATATATGTTAATTATAGTTTAATTAAGGATCAAGTATTTTAATCCATTTTAAGTTAGATTATGATTGATTGGTTGATTATTAATATATTAAGGGACACTATGTTGACCTCATTTTTGTATTAGGTCAGTAGGATCCTAAAATCAATATATGATTCAATTCAATCTAAATTTTGATCAATTCAAATTCAAATCAATTCATACCTTGATCTATCTATGCTTCAATCAAATCCAAACTTCAAAAATATCCATACTTTGAACTTTGCTTAATTCAAACTCCAATTTAAACCTCGATTCTAACCCCAGATCACTCTACCTTCTAGATCAATCTAAATCCTAGGATCTACCTTGACCCTAGATTTATCCAAACATCATGATTTATTTAGATCTTAGACCTATCTAGATCCTAGAAAAATCTAGGCCTTAGATCAATCCTGATTCAATTCAATCTATATCTCAAATCCCTTGAGATTTCAAACATATTCAAATAATCAATAAAAAAACATGTTAAGTAACTTTCAAAGCCATATCCAATCAAAATCTAATCAACTTGCATATATCAAATCTTTAATCAATCATTCAGTCTTTAATCACTTCAATCATCCAATCCCTGATCAATCAAGCTTCAAATTAACTTCAAATTTTTCTGATCACTTCCCTTAATGATCTAGATTGGATTAGACCCATTGACCTAGTCAAAGTTGACTTGGTCAACTAAATCCAAGTCTATTCAAACTCCCTTCCTTTGGTTAAATCCCTTTCAATAAATAACTAAGTCCCTTTGAGCTTAAAACCCTTGATCTCCACTCTATTTAATAGTTTATATACATTCAAAGCCAAGCCAAGCCCAGTCAAATCCCATTTGACCAAGTCAACTCATGAGGACTTGGTCAAACCCCTTCAACCTTCTATATTCCTATTCAAACTCCAACCCTTAAGCCTTAAACCTTTTCCCATCCAATTAACGAGATCATTTTGACAACCTAAGATCCACCTCATCAACCATTGACTGAGTTGACTGGTTTGACCAGTCAACTCAAGGCTTAAAGGACCATTTATTTGGTCAAACTCCTCTATTTAATCTCTTTGTTTGAAACTAAACACATCCAGCCATTAAAATACACTCTAGAACCTGCCTTGATGCCACCTTAGCTCCCTTGACCCCTGTTGACCAGTCAAACAGTCAATGGGAGCTTAAATGGGCTCACCCGGTCAACAAACTCAACCAAATCTATTCATCCTGATCTAGGCCCGTCCAGCCTATCTAAATGACTCCAGAAGCTTCCCTGAAGCTAGCTAGATCTCCCCTAGCTACTGGCATGACCCCTATCCTGACCTACCAACCTAGTAGTCCCCCTATACTTGAAAATTACCTAGAGTCATTCTCACCTGAAACAAAGCCTCCCTCTGCTCCCTAACGGCTTGGGATAGGTGTCAAGCATCCCAGAAATATCTCTGATTAATCTGACCCTCTATTTTCCCTCCAAAATGTTGAATAGGGTGTTGAGGATGGGATTGACTCATTTGAACACATCTCTCATCTCACTCACTCTCTCAGAGCTCTAAGGTTTTGTTTCAATATCTCAGAGCTTCCTCCACCTTCCCTCAACCTTTTCTCATTGTTTGGATGTTGCCGGCGGTGAGAAGAATGAAGAACCGAGAGAGCATTCGTCCTAGTCATCCCAACTCCTGGTAGAAGCTTCTTCCAGGCTCAAAGTCTGCAAGGAAATAACACGTGGACAATCAACAAATTCAACTGTGCCTAATTCATTCGAATCCATCGTTTAAATCTCGGTAAATCTTAAACCCTAGGCGTCTAACTAGTTTCTTAAATAACTTCACGATCCTTGCATCAAATGACTTGAAAAATAGTCCCCACTCTTTCTTATGACCTATACAATCTCTGTTTCAAGTTTTGAGTCATTTGGATAAGTATTTTGCAAAAATGAAATCAAAATTGATTTTAGGGTTTATGGTGGTGACTTAAGGAAGACGAAATCAAGACCGTCCATTCATTCTATTTGATACAGACGGTCGTGATTTTGTTATTTTAAGGGTTTGATCCGACCTATAGAAAACGGTAGATGGACTAATCTTGTCCGGATTCATCTGATCCATTCATTACAAAGCACAGGAATAGATCCATCCATCCAATCTTTCAGAGTTGAGATCAAACCGCGGCTTTGATCTCAGCTGTTAGATCCACGCTGCGACGGATCTGACGACACAAAATTGTGCCACACTGGTTAAGTGGTGCGACCCGTCTGACTGCCGTCGTCCACGCAGTCGGATTCGCTGCCGACGCATGTCTGGTCGGCACCGCCAGCTGACTAGGTAATTAAAACTCTGAAAATAAATTCTAAAAATTCTCTAAACTTCAAAAATGCATAGGAATTTCATTTCTAATTTAATTTTGGAGTTCTTGGGCTTGTTTTATTTTTTTGTATTTTGAAACACTATATTTTTTAAAAAAATTAAAAATTATTTTATACAATCATTTCTTAGTAATTTCAATAATAAACAAAACTTTATTTTTTATTAAATAAAAATATATAAATTATTTTAGGTTGAAACTTGGTAGAGGGGTATCAGGGTTTGAGATTGATGTTCCATAATTTTTTCAAGTCCATTTGATGCAATGTCATTTATTTTATGAATTTACAAAAATCTAGGTCAAAATTTGACTTAGATTTTTAGAAATTCATAAATAGTCCAATTTAAATCCAATTCAAGCATGTTAGGGTCTTATGGAGCCAGTAAGAACCTCCCTCTTACTGATAAATATATTTGGATTATTAATTAAGTATGATTTTATAAGATTTACTTGTTTTAAAATGTTAGGTTATATATGTATATAGTTATCTATATACATATATAATCATCAAATCATACATAATTAAGATATGAAATTGAGTGTAAATATACTTGGAGAGGTCTCTTTCATCTCTAAATATGGTCAACTCAATTTGACATAGCCATATCTCCATAGTAAATTATTAGGTTCATAGATCATGTTATGGTCCGTAGCCTAAATAATTTACCTTGAACAATTCCATAGAACATTAGGATCACCTCTTTTACTTTGCTTATGATTGTTGTGGTGTGATTGTAAGTAGTGTTCAAGGGTTAGTGAACATGATTTTCTATCCTATAACCTAGTGACATTAAGGACAACAAGTGAGGTGTGTCCTAGCTAACCTAGTCAATTTAGGCTAAACTACACACATCCATTTTTGGATGATTCATCAAACTTAGAAAATTAGTGCCATGTACCAAATGATCTAATACACATTGATTTGACATTAATCAATCTCCAAATAACTAGTAGATTTAGATGATCATTCATTAATTTTAGTTAAAATCTTTAATTAACCCTTAATTAGCCCTTAATCAAACTATAACTAAATAAATTATAATAATTTAAATAAAAATATTTAAAAATTAAACCTAATTATAATAAACCCTAAACTAAGTAAATAATCAATTAAAATATCAATTTGAACATAAACCCCATTTAAACTCTAATTAAATTCTTAAATGCCCTTAAATAACATAAATTAAACAAACGCTTTAAAATTCATTTAAAATTCCAATAAATATCAAAAATATAAAACAAATTCATTTAAAATCAAATCAAACCATAAATGAATTAATTTTATTTTTAAATAATTTTTTAATATTAAATTCATTAATAATTCACTAATTAAACAATTCCTTTATTAAATAATTAAAAAATACTAAATAAATTCTAAAATTCATCAAAAAAATCAAATAAAATTTAATAAAAATCAGATAACAATATCGTGAATTAAAATAAAATTTTAAATATTAATTCATTAATAATTCATTAAATAGCCCATTTCCTTTTAATAATTAATTATATAACATTAATAAGTCTAAAAAATTGTTTAAAATTTATTTTAATTCAAACAAAATTCAGTGATTAATCTACCTAAATTTGAATGAAATTTTATAATAATTTTTCCAATTTAAATCCTTTAATAAATCACTTTCTTTAATAAAATTCATTAATATTCAATAAATGATTTAAAAAATTACTAAATATTATAATAAAATTCATTAAAAATCAAATTAAATTTTATTCATTTAAACTAAATTAATTTGATAATTTTATTAATTAAAATTCATTTTAATCAATCAAATTTGATTATTAATTTAGATTAAATGGATTAAGGCCTTTATGCCTAAAGCTTGATTCCTTTTGGAGGGTTTTAGGCATTTTTATTTAAAAGGCCTCCTAATACATCTAAATAACCAAAAGATCTCTCATGTATTATGCACGACTCTTTTTAGGAAGGCACTAATACATTTGGATTTGGAGATCTTCAAACCCTTAATAATACACCGACCTTATGTGGCATACTCGACTCCTTTTGGAAGGTATGTCACATTTCATTGCAAGGTCCCTTTTATCTCTTCAATAAAACTTTAGGGACTCTCAAAATGCACATTTATCTTTTTTATAAGATGAGTGTGCACTTTGAAAATCCTAGGACTTATAAATTGATAACTTTCTGCACTTAGGGAGTTATCAATCTATAAGTTATTTAAAACTAAATCAAATAACTCTAAGAACATGCTGGATGATATGGGCATCACGAACTAGAGTTGCTACCTTAGGCAGATGTTCCTTAAAATTAACTTATCTAATCACTCAATTTACTTCAGTCCAATCAAAATTAGAAGTGGTTAAGGTGTGTGGTCTTATTCCTTCAGTCCTTAAGTTCAAAAAGATACATATGTCAGCCTTAGCTAGTAATTTCAACTGGAGCCTGAAGACCATAAGCAGTTATATTTAATTCTACTTTCTTATAGGCTTAGAACCCAGGTTTGTTGTCGGTGGGGCCTGGCCACCTTTACTTTACTACAGACCCTAGGATTTAACTTATAAATTTGATATTAATAAAATTAGCTCTTTCATATATATAACTGTTCATGCATCATTAGCATACGAGTAGATTTTTAATTTTTGTAAGCATATCTTATTGCATTTGATTTAAATTCTTTTAATAATTCCTTGATTCCTAGGATGGAGCCATCTTAAATCTTGCATTTATTGGCAAATTATTATGATTATGATTGTTAGCTGGCATCCTACTCTAGGCAGGTGGTAAGTCCAGAATGTATACACCTTCTCCCTGCACTTTCTAAATTTCTAATCAACCTTATAACTCCAAATTCAATGTCAAAGTCTATAATTTAAAGCCTGATAATGAAAATTTAAATTAGCCCAAATATTTAGTTAAATTTATATATAATTTTGAAATGAATTAGTCTTCATTTAGATCAAGAGTTTTCTCTTAGGAGATGTAATTAACTATAGGGGCTTGCCCCTATAGGGAGTTTAGATCCCAAAATAATCTAGACCCTACCTTAGTTTCCTTTCTAAGGTAGGAGAAAAATCTGTGAAATGTAGATCATGCTTTATCTATATTTTTAAATTTTATTTCCATAATCAAAGGATAGGTAGATAATTGATCTGATTTCACAGGTAGGTCAAATATCTTCTATATTTGATCATGGAAATAAAATCATAATTCATTAGTCTAATTGAGTCGATAGGATAATATGGTTGTCATCCTTCAAGATGATTTATATATTCCCTATGCTGCACTTGATTAGAAGAATGAATTATAATCTTTTTTCTTTAAAATCAATAGAAGGATATTAGTCTACCCCTTGGGGCAGTATAATGTCCGACTATGTGGATTTGATTGAAAGAAAATATTAAAATACAAATAAAATAAATGGTGTGGTAACAAAGAGCATCTTCAAAAAAATTTCTCACACACTACACCTAGGAAGACATGTCACTAAGTTTATGTTTTGATGTCTTTATCCTATAGGGATCATGCACTCTAAGTCTATGTTATCTAAGACTCAGTTTTTAATTTTTGTCCTTAGGTGTCACTAAAGTTATGGGACAAAAAATAAGTTTTGTTTTGTAACCCTTAAGATATTCGCACGTATATCAAAAAGTTTAGGGATCTACGAATAAAATAAGATAATAAGTAAAAAAATAGTAGAAAGACGAGAGCTAAAAAAAGAAATATGACAAAACACCAAAAAGAATGAATGTAAATCAAAATAATAAATGGAATGTATGCATTATATTTTGTTATTGGACATGCTTCTTTGAAGTCAAGCATGTCTCTAAAATACTCCTCACTCCAATTCAACGTAATATGAATAGGAGATAAGGTATTTTAATGTTATTTGCTATCCCCACGCCCCAAACAAAGCACTTGAAAAATACCCAACTTAATTAACCAAATCATTCTCTAAATAAAGTTCAAAGTAGCAGAGTCGAAGAAATTTACCAAAACTAAAATTAAAGTAAACTTTTCTTTCCACACTTATCTAAAACCCAACTTTTAGAAGCAAAGACAAACAAGAGAATGGGAATCCACACACTAAATGTCATTTCGTTCCAAAAGACATAAAAAGACATTGCTACACAAAGCTAATCATAAAATTAGAAATCAGAAAGTGACTTATGAAAATTTTCAAATGAAACAAAATATAAAACCACTTTCAAAAGCAACCCACCAAAATCCTTTTTGATACAAAAAGAACAATCAAGTGCTTTCATTTATTTGGCGTGGGGTAAAGCCAAGAAAATCTCATAAAACGTTCATAAAACTTATCACAAAATAACTCATAAAGCCTTCCAACAAGAAGAAATACAAGAAGTTCAATTTTTTAGCATAAAATAAATCATGGTATCTTTCCAATCATAAAGCAATCATAGCTCTTTAAAAATAGAAGATACATCGAAACTCTTTTCAACACAAAACAAATCATATGTCTTTCAAATATAGAACAAAGCCATCCACCTTTTCATATATGAGACAATCTCATAAAATTTTCCAACAAATTTCTACCTTCCATGCCACATGCCATCAAAAATTCCAAGAGGAACTTCTAATCCAAATTCATGAAAATCATTCTCATACCGAGCATACAATGCCTTGCCAAAAGTTCAAAGACAATCTTATATTATTGAAAAGAAGGAATACAACAAGAAAGCTAGGGACATATTCTCTTAAGTTTAAGATCTCACATTGCCATTTTATTCTTTCCAGAAAAACTCAAGAAAATACTCCAATCAACACAAGGCATGAAAAAGTACATGGGAATTCATACTTTAAGGTTAAAGCAAACATGAAGACTCTCCAAATCTTTTCCAAAGCTTCAAGAAAATCATCCTGCAAGAAGAACATATAACCTCATATTGATTCAAACCAAACTTGTAAGTTTCATCCCAAAAGAACCCAAGAAATATTGCAACTACCTCCAAATTTTCTTCCAAAACACTTACGGAACTCACCAAAAGAGAAAATTTTTTCTAGTATCATTGCATTAGATCCATAGATAAAGCCATATGAATCATATACATGCTTTCCAACACATGACCCAAAAGAGTTCTTTTCCAACACATAAATCGATTTCTAAAGACTTGCAACCATAAAACAATTCATAAAGCTTTCAAATCATCAAACCCCTCATGAAGTTCTCCAACAAGTCGTATAATATTTTAGCATAGGGTAAATAATAAAGCTTCCCGACATAAAACAAATCAAAGCTTTTTCAAGCATCACACAAACCACCATATGAGATATATAAGGAAACTTGTCAAATCCACAATTTGCCCTGCTAGAACATGGGCAAGCATTTTGACTCTTTAAAGTAAGGATATAATCAAGAACACAACCCTCTCAGAAATTCACATTCTTCCTTCAAATATTAACTTCACTTTCTCTCACTACCATACGAGATTATTCCTACCAACTTGCTTGCTTTAAATATAGATAACCATATAACGCATGATTCCAACTTAACTGCTTATGAAAGAATGAACAAAATAGATGAAAATCATTTCTCTCCAAAACTTACAATCATCAAGTAACTAAAGAAATGTAAGAAAACGTTCTGTTGAAGTTCATAGATTGAATTTTGAACATATACTAAATCATCCTTCATATTTCTGCAAACCCATCTTGATGGAACATACATATTTGAGGGCAAAAGCCAACGTTATATTTTTCCAAGTAAAGCAACCATGAATGTATATAGAAGGGAATCATAAAATCTTTATGCTCATTCATTTCTCTCTCTCTCTCTCTCTTTTTTTTTTTTTTTGAATCCGACTCATAGTAATAAAGCTTAAAACTCTACATGGCTCATTTCAAAAAGAACAAATCGTAAATTGGATGACGTAAGCATGTAAGTGATCTCAAACTAGCTTCCAGTTATGGACTAAACCACACTTATAAAAACATGAAGTTACATTTCTCATATAAATCTCGAATTTAAACAAAGCCACTAAAACTCAAGGTATTTATATATGCATTTCTTGACGATAGATCCAATCATAGCAAAAAAAAGTCTATTAATTACCATCCTTCTAATCACCAAAGAATTTCTTGCCAAAACTTCTTGTAAAGAGTATGATATAATGACATGGGAGAGAATATCACATCAATTTATGAATTTCTAAAACAAAAATTTCTCAATGAGAACAAGATTAAAATTGGACATGAATCTTACTTTTGTTTGATGTGAAATGAAAGTTTCAACCCATTCATATCATCAATTAAAAACAAAACTCCATACCATGAAAGATATGTATACAATACTCTTATCTTTAAAGAAAGTGATGAAACCCTCATACTTAAATATAAAGGAAAGCTCAAAGTAAGGAGATTCAATATCAATTCTCAATTCAACCGAAATATGCTTTTAATGAATTTAAATCCAACAAGTGAGAAAGAAAGGAAAGAACAAGGGAAATAATAGGAGCTTCTTCATTAAAACCTAGCATAGATCAAACTATTTGATGCTTCCATTATGTTATGACATTCCCATTTCCAAACAACCTAATTTGATCAAAGCTTATATATACACACATGTAGTTAGACATGTCAATATTGGACCCGACCAAAAAACTCGACCCGAAAATTTCAGGTTTTGGTTGACCCGAACCCGAAGTGGGTCGGGTTCGGGTCCAGAAAATTGACCCGTTTGTAAAACCAGGTCGGGTTCAGGTTGACCCGGGAACCCGGGAATGACCCGGAAACCAGTCCTGACCGGCCCTGCCCACCTGCCCTGCGACCCCGCCTTCCCCAGCTGCCCCCCTGCCCCAGCTGACCTGCTTTCCCAACGCGTTGAGTTGCATTGCGTTTGCCGTCCTTGTGACTCGTGTTGCATCCGCGACTCGGTCTGACCCGCGATACGCAACTCTGCCTAACCCGCTATCTGCGACTCTTCCTGACTCGCGTCGCATTCACACCGTCGCCTGACTCTTCCTTAATTGTTGTCCCACCGGCCGCCTGATTCTGCCATAACCGTTGTTGCCTGACTCTGCCGTAATCGCTGTCGTCGCCTGACTCTGCCGCTGCACCACCGGGTGCCTAAACTGGTTGGGTCGGGTTGACCCGAACCCGAAGCGGGTCGGGTTCGGGTCCGAAAAATTAACCCGTTTATAAAAACGGGTCAGGTTGACCCGAACCCAAATAGTGTCGGGTCAGTTCCGAGTTTGACCCAAACCCGACCCGTGACCCGAATTAACACCCCTACCTCTAGTGGACATTACTACAAATACCTCCCATACACTTAGTGAAGGATGTCATAGTTTTCATCACCTACACATGAGATTTTCTTTAAACAATGCATATCATGACATAACTCATCTACAAACATGATTTTCTACATATTTTATACATAGTTAATGATTGCAACAATATAGACCTTATTATGCAACACATATATATTCCACAAAACCAGCCATCTCATTTTTTTTTAAAATGAAATACTTATAACATGGTGAGTTTTCAATCACAAAGCTGCAAAAAAATTAACTATAATAATAGTGAAATAAATTCTACACAACCTTATGTGATAGGTGTTGTCACCCTTGAAGGAGTACAGAAATAAAGGAGAGCAAAGAGAATATAAGGAGAATAAGTGAAGAAACAAGAAGAAGAAGAAGTGTGAGGGAGAAAGAAGAAGTCGAAACAGGAGGAGAAAGTTATACCTGTCAGGGAAGGAAGTTCCAGTTTGGCTAGGGTAAGGAGGTCGACGTCGGGTTCAGATCAGAAGGTGGGGATCGATCCAGGCTTCGGGTTTGGTTCCAACATGCAAAGCTGAGGGCGAGCAAGAGGCCTCAAGGCTCAAACAAGAAGAGGAATCGAAGAGGGGGATCCGGGAAATCGAGTGCCTTACGAACTTGAGGAGACCGAAAGAAGCTTGCATCCATCTCCTCTAGGGCTCATGAACAGCAGCTACGGGAGAACGGAAGGGAGACCGGAGGGTGCTCTTTTCGCCTGTACGTGCGAACGAGAGACAGGAAACCAGGGAGTTCCGCTCAGGGCTGTGCGAAATCGAGAGGGAACAGGGAGTCTGGGCGTATGCGAATAGGAGAAATGGAGAGAGAGAGAGAGAGAGAGAGAGAGAGAGAGAGAGCGGGTGTCACTGTCCTGTGTAAGGCAAGCCGAACCAAGAAAAGGGAAGAGAAAAATTTTCTTCTGCTGCCTAAGGATGATTCTCTTGTTCCCTCAAGCATAGAAATGAGCTCTGCTCGCTCTGCCCGCCCCAACCTCCTCCTGAACTCCTCTCCAAAATGAGGTTTAATATGCGATCAAGGTGTCTAACAACGACAGAATCAAGCTGAAGAACTATGGCCATCGGATCGTTTGTCTGATCTTGCTATTGGATTCAAATTCTTTTAAAAAATCAATGGAGCCTTAGTTAATATTAGATTAAACCCATAGGCTGAAATTCGGTCCAAATCTAACCTAAGTTAACTCAATTCATGTTAGGTTTGGGCTCAATGCGATTCGATCAAATTAATGCAATAAAAAAAACATACCCAACTCAATGCCGATTCAGATTAAATCGAGCCCGATGAGGCGCAATCAACTCAAAAAAATGTGCTCGAGGGAAAATCAAAATAAAAACGAGGTCAACAACCCCGTGGTTTTTTCCCTTGTAAGAGATTTCCACATAAAAATGTTGGTGTCTCTTATAAATCTTATACTATCTCTTTCATTTGTTTGTGTGCTGGATCTTCGTACAACACAAAGATGTTAAATTTTATACTTCTCTACCACCACAAATATTCCAGGACACAATAATTTGACACTGTCTATGAGAACGTGGTTCCTAACTAGGGGTAATTTTTGCTTTTACCTCAAAAGACCATTTGTGTTAATGTCTTGACATCAGTTATTGCTGATGCATCAATTTTATGAGAATTATATATGGATAGGGGGCAACCTTGACTACAATCATGGTAAAAAAGATTCCTCTAACTCTTTCAATATCCAAGACGATAAATTGGGATTATAAAGCTTCCAGCAAATGCAATAATGCTTCCCATAAATGTCAAGCGTTTTACAATCCATATCTGAACTTCTAGTCCTTATACAAGGTCTTAATATCGACCTCAAAAAGATAGTAATGGTCTAAAGATAGACCATTTGATCACCTTTGATTCGGGATACATGTGGTGTTCGTCCCCTCCCAATTAAGGTAAATAGATCCCAAGGGAATTTGATTCAACCTTTTTTACATAGGTTAAAGTCGTCGAGCAGTGCTCAAACATATAACATGGGATAGGTCATACATCCGGTGGATTCTCTCAATCTCTTCCATATATATTAACAACATCGAGTAGTGCTCTGATAAATAACCTTGGATTGGTCATACATTCTTGGTGAATTCTCTTGACCACTTTCATATAGGTTAACTTCATCGAGTAGCACTCTGACATACAACCTCAGATAGGTCATACCTTCTTGGTGGCTTCTCTAGACCTCTTTCATATAGGTTAATGTCATCAAACAGTATTCCAATATATAACCTCGGATAGTTTATACATCTTTGGTATATTCTTTTGACCTCTTCCATATAAGTTAGCATCATCGAGGAGTGCTCTGAAATATGATCTCTGATAGGTCATATATATTTGGTGGGTTCTCTTGATCTTCTTAATATAGGTTAATGTTATCGAGTATTACTCTAACATACAACCTCGGATAGGTCATACATCCTTGGTGACCTCTTTCATAATGTTAACGACATCGAGCAATGCTTTGACATATAATATCGGATAAATCATATATTATTACTGGATTCTCTCAACCAATTTCACAGAAGTTCATGTCATCAATTAATGCTCTGACAAGCAACTTCCTATGGGTCAAATATCCAATGTAAATTTCTCTCAACTTATTAACATCATGAATCAATGCTCAGAGTAAATATATTCTTTTTAGAAATATTCCATGAGATAAAGTGATTGGCATGGTCAGCACTTATTTAAATACCTTATAAGGCTAAAAGCCTCAATAGGCACAGTTATATAAATAACCTTAGTAGACTAAAAACCCCCAAAAGGCATAGGACAGATTTACTCTGGAGGATAAGTTTACTTTAAGTGAAAAATAAGTATTGGGCTTATACAATAATATCATTGGAGTTACATAGATTCCACATTAAGTTCAAGTATGCATTCATTTTTATAAGGAGCTGAATTTAAAAGTACATTGACATCATTCGTACAAGTTAATTCCATTAAGTAACAAGCAACTTCAAAAAATGTCAAACATCATTAATGGATGATATTGACTTCTTCTCTATTGCACATTGAAGCATTTCCTAGAACTTCTTCTGCTTCAAAGAAAGGTATCTGGCCTCTACTCAGTTGACACTTTTAGTGTGTCGTCAAACTATTAACAGGACACACTACTTCAACTCCTTCAATCAGGAATGTCTAATATTTGTACACATATGTATGGTTGCATATTGCCTTTAGCAGAATACAACTAGACCACTGTCATCATCATCCCTTCACCTGATGTCTGCCATCGATCATTTACTTTATATCAGCCTTCATCGACTTTTCGCTCAACTACTAATAAAGGCACACCCTCCAACTATCTCATTCACCTTTCCGCCCAATCAGCGATCGCCGCCACACTTTCACCTAGCCATTGATCGTCGCTAGACATCTACTCAAGCATCATCAAAATTCTTCTCGTCTACTAACATTACTGCTTCTCCTCCTGTGTATTATTTACGTCATATTTTCTCAAATTACACTCGCATGTAAGAGGCATTTGAACTTTATCTGTCAAGGATAGTTTTTATCGTGATTTATTCTACACAAAAGAGGGCATTTATGCTCAATAGGGGATACCACCTATCCCAAATAGTGGAATGTCTCTAATATAAGAATAAGAACACAAGAGAATACAAAAGAAGGACAAAAAATTTTCCTTCTATACAAAAGAGGGGTACTAAAATTTAATAGGGGATGTCGCCTATCTAAGACAGCGGAATGCCTCAAATATAAGAAGAAGATCAGAGGAGAAGAAAAGGGAATGAGAAAAAAATTCTAACTTCTACACAAGAGAATAACACTGAATTTGTTTAGGGGATGACGCCTGCTAAAAACAATGGAAGATGTCAACTGTAAGAAAGTTAAAAGGAAAAGAGAAGAGAAAAATGAGCAATAGAGCAGGAAAATTTGCCTCTAAAACTGTTAAAAAAAAATTTAAATGATTCTAGAATTATTTAGACCCACTTTTGTTATTTTTGAAATTTTGAAAAAAAAATTTTGCGGGGCCCATGCAACAAAAAGAGAGAGTATTAAAATAATAAAATTAAAAAAAGGGTTCCATGAGAAAAAATAAATTATTCTTAAGCGGCGCGCCTTTCAGGTGTGGCGGCAATCGAGCGGGGTCTCACAAGAATTTAGGATTTCGTATAAAGTAATTAAGATATAATTACAACTTATGAAGTCCAGTTTACTATAGTAATTGGAGCGAATTGGGTCCACCTCTTCTTCAAAATAAAAAAATCAGAGCATATGCTCTTCTTTTCTGGCTCTCTCGAAGCCTACGATTATCAAGTCCTTTTTTTTTTTTGGATGAGGAGTTAAATTGTTATGATCTACTCATCCAATGAAAAAAATTCCTCCTTAGGACATGATTTCCAATTAAAAATTCTTACAGAGAATGGGTGAAAATCATAAATATTGGCAATGGAATATTTATGACGGAAGATATAGTTTATCATTTTGATATTGAATAAAATTTAATAAAAAAAAGTTGGGATATATTTCCTCGTAACCAGGGGCGGAACCCCTCTTTGGGTAGGGGGGGCAATTGCCCCCCTCAAAAAAAATTTTTTTTTATTATGCTCTTATTTAGATTATTTTTAATATTTATTACAAGGGCTTTAAGCAATTTGCCCCCCCCCCCCCCCCAAAAAT
>NW_021318775.1:2595732-2609816 GCF_001605985.2 Dendrobium catenatum
CGACCCCCGCCAGGGGGCGCTGCCCCCTTGGACCCCCAACATATATGTGAACATTTACTTATATGTTTGCCCCCCTGAAAATTATGACTGGTTCCGCCCTTGCTCGTAACTTTATATATATATGATTGTATAAGTTCACAAAGGAATTTTGAGCCTTCAATATTCAAAAAGTCATAAAAAAACAGCGATGGCCGTCTAAATCAATCTTATTAAAGGAGAAAAATTATACCATTTAAAATATAATTGTTATTAGTTATTGGTGTTTTAAACGAGGGGTACTGATTGATCGCCAATGTGCATTCGAGCTCCATTTTTTATTTGGATAGTTCAAATATGACGTTTTTTAGATCAGAGCCGTTTTTCGACTTTTTAGGTGCAATTTTGATACTTTTAAAGCGAATTTGGGCCTCTACACTCAAGATCAGATTATTTTAAAGTTTAAAATCGCATAAAAAAATTCCCAGAAGGTTGTGATGATTATTTTCAGACTTATAGAGCTTCGACGTCCGAAAATAAGAGGCAACTGATATATGATCAAAAAATTATCTTGACCGGGCACGAATCTCTAGACAAAATCAAGTTGAAAACTTCAAAATTACATCAGATATATACCACGTGAATTCCGATTTTACCAAAATTATAGCATAACTGAACATCTCAGAAATACAAACTCAACCACACCAAATTCTTGAATGCCGACTTTATTTTAATAGAATAAACTAAACAACATATACAATACTTTCCTTCTTACAGGATCTCCATGCAATCATCTCCCTCTTTTAAATTTCTGTTAACCTTTTTTTTAATCCGAAACAGAGCATCGTATCACTAATCACTTCTCTATAACAATCACAGCATGTGGCAGACTCTCAATGTCGGCGATTGGCTTCACAGTGCCGGCTTTGCGACCGTGCTCCGGCCTTTTGAATTCCGCCAGCCGACTGAGCTCCTCCACCGCGGCGATGACGGGATTAGTACATCGCACCACTTCTGTCAAGAGGGAGACGGTTGTGGCTGATATGAGCACCTCCAGCAAAGTAGAATTCTCCGCAGGAACCAACGCCTTCACTCTGCATGCGGTCTCCGTCGCGATAGCCAGGTGTTTTCCGGCGATTGAAGACCATTTCATCTCTCGAATCGAAGAAGCTAACTCAGCCAAGGCTTTACCAGTTTCCTTGCTCATATTTGCACATGCAACTTGAACCTTTTGTTTGAATTCCAGGTCCGTGGTTGTCTGAGAGGATTATGTATTTGTTAATAAAAGCTGAGTAGATGATCTAATAGCATAGAGAAGATAAATAAGCCCTTAGTTACCTTGTGGGACTGCTGAAGAGTGGAAATGTATGCGTTGAGAGCATCAATAGAGCAAGCGCAATGGCGAGTGATGGCTCCGATTTTAAGGTACTGATTCCATGGATGACGGAAGCCAAAACGACCATGACCGGGTTCCCATCTTGCAAAATTTGCCTGAATTACAATTCAGAAAATATAATTAGCCTAATTAGTCAAAAAAAATTTGCATAAAACCAGATTTTAATCCAATATAATACGAATAGCTATACTCAAATTATGCGTTAAAAAAATACTCAAATTATGCGTTTTTTAACCAGAAATTTTTAGGTAAGCATCAGCTCAAGCAAGGACACTTGTTTTCTTACCAGGGAGTCCTCAGTGGCCTTAGAATTAAGCACGGTTTTGTAGCTTTGAAGGAAGGACTTTCCCTCCAGACTTCCACTTTCCATCTTCTCCCCAAAGTATTCCACTCCCATACCTTCAAGTTTGCATCACAGGAAAAGTTAGCAAAATATCAAAGAATCAAATGTTTTCTACATTTTATAGGACATAAGGGATGTGCTGTTCTTTCTGGTCCATCCAAAGCTCCAATTAATCCATTTTTAGTCAAATTGGATTATGGGACAAAATTTTATATATCCTACAACTGAATTGGTATTATGGGACAAATTCTTAAAATGATATCATATAAAAAAAAAAACAAAATTCCTAGTTGCTCACCCTCCAAGAAGCATGCGAGCTTGTCAAGATTGGCTGCCACCAGCATATGGAGATCTTCTCCAGCCCAAATTGGGAAGACAAACATGGAGGTGCAGAGGCAAGTCGTTACTCCAATGGCTACAGTGGACAATCTCTGGTACGCAAGTTTAATAAGTTCTTCCACTCTATAGCTCGATACAGCCACAAGACTGAATGTTAGTATAAATATTGTCACCCCGTAGTCATATCTCGCCTTTATCTCCGGCATAAACCGGGAGAATGTTGCCATAGCCGCTGCAAGCATAAAAAGTTATTAAGATTTTATTTGGGACAGCTTTTTTATTGCTTCATAAAGCAGTTTTTTAGTAAAAAAATTAAAATTTTCATACTAAAAAACTGTTTTAAGAAGCAGAAAAAAAACTGTCCCAAACGAAGCCTAAGTATCACAACATTGCTTCATTAATATTGTAACTATAATGCTTTGTTCCTTACCTAGCATGAATACAAACATGCCGAGTAGTATGGGTTCTCCTTTGTCGCCGGCAAGCGCAGCCAAGTGATGTGCGCCCAAGCCAAGTGCTCCGGCAAGCAATGTTGCAAATGCTCGGTTGAGGCCTTTGCTCAACGTTCCACCTGAAAATTTAGAAGCAAAGTTTTGTTTGAAAAAATTATTTTAAGAATATTGCATTAGGATGGAATGGGATGTCTTTAGATTTACAAAGAGATTATTGTTTATATATCATCATGAACTATATGAATCTCAATGTAAATCTAATAGCATTTAAGCACTTTTTTATGTAAATTATGTTTGAATATTGAGACTTAAATTTTTTTCACACAAATATAAATAATTTTGCATACCAACGGTGTATTCCATAACAACAACAACGGTGAATACCGCCCACATAGTGGAAGTGCCAAGCCCATGAAAGAGAGGATTGACATAGTAGAAGATTGAGACGAGAGTGAGAGCTAATCCCACTTTGAGGGAATGAAGAACTCTTCTTGGGTCATCTTTTCCTATCTTTCTAATCTTCTGGGCAAGCTCCTTGAGCTTTTGCATTGAATCAAAGATAAGAAGTGGGCACCATGAGTTGAAGCCAACCTTCTCATTAGTTCCAACAGCGTTATCCATAGCTAATCTTTGTTTGTGTTTTGGAGCTAAGTTGTTTGCTCGGAGGAGAAAATATTGCCTTATATATGCTTGTTGCTGAGAAGAGGGATGATGTGTGTGGTGAGGAGCTTTAGTTATTGTTGTTCTCACTAGAAAGTTGCAATAAAATGTACCTTGGTGTATGCTTATTGCTTTATTATGAGTGTTCTCACTAGACATTTGCAAGAGAATGTGTTGGCCTCATTATTCGATGTCAATTGCCCCAGAATTCATCTTTAGCACGTAGGTCTTCGTAACCTAGCTTAGACATCGCCTATTGGATTGCTTTTAGGTGGATACCCATTGACATTGTACTGACTCGACTTTCTAACTCAACCTACAAATTGAATAGAACCATTTAAAATCAATACAATAAAATTAAAATCAAATTCATTAAACTTTATATTTAAGTGAACACTCAAAGGTTTATACGATATATCAGGTGTAGAAGTAGGCCAACATTTCTATTGGCAAATAGGAGGTTTAAAAATTCATGCCCAAGTACTTATCACTTCTTGGGTTGTAATTGCTATCTTATTAGGTTAAGTCATCATAGCTGTTCGGAATCCACAAACCATTCCGACCGACGGTCAGAACGAAAGAAAAAAGAAAGATCGGAGCGGAGTGTTTTTTTAGACTCTTTTTTCTTTTGCGGCCGGGCAACGGCGAGACCAGACCGCCCCACTCAAGAAGTCCGGGCAAAGCGGCCCCCCGCGCAAGAAATCTAGAAAATGGCGCGCGAAAGGCGCCAACTCAGAATAGGAGAACCAAAAAAAGCCTTGCTCAGGATCAAATCGGTATCAATCCAATCAAAATTATTTAATTTTAACATGTTTTAAATTAAATTAACTCATCTCAAAGTATGTCGACATGAACCAGCACGATATTTAGTTAAAACGCCTCTAATCAGGTCCGATTTTGCAATAACAGCTTCGATTAAACCCAAATCGACTCGTCTCAAATTAACTAATTTAAATCGAACTTTACAACGCATTTTGAATCAATTTAAGATAAATTAAATCATAATAAATTTAATTTAAAATAAATTTATGACCTTTGATTATACATATCTATCATGTTAACGTTTATAAAATTAAATAATAAGTTAATGCATTTTAATAAATTTAACAAAATAAATTATAAACCCAAATAAAATTTTAAATGAATAAATCCTTAGTTGAGTTAAAAAAAAAAAGCAAAAACAAAAAACAAACAAACAAACATATGAATTGAATAAAATGAATTTAAAAGAAAACGGTCCTTAATTAAATGAAATTACTAAATTAAAATGAATATTTAATTAAATTAAACCCAATCTTTAACAAATAAACTAAAATTAATAAGTTTTAATACTTAAATTAAATAAAAACAAATTGATTAATTTTTTTTTAAAATAAAAATTATTGTTAAATACAAAATATATCATTTAAATAAGCTAAATAATTTAAAACTATTTCTCTCACGCGTGATATACTTCCCTCCTATTAAGGTGCAATTCGTGGCTAAGAGAAATCAACTGTTCCTTTCAAATATAAAAAAAAAAAAAGGAACGGAACCTCCAGACGATTATGAATTTTATGGTGTGAAATTGAAACCGTCTCTTAAAACTCGTCTGCTTTGTCGGTCTCGTCGGATCTGCTCCCGTCCCCGTCCCCGTCCCCGTCTTTCCCTTTTTTTTTCCGATCCCGTACCTAACCACCATCCCGCCAGCATAGATCCGCGGCTAATTGCCAAGCCCGCATTCCAGTTCGTCCGAATTTCGTGCACGCTAATCTTCTCTCGTGGAACCTCGTACAGCAATCATGATTTAATTTTGTCTTTTATGGCCTTGGGTGAGAGATCAAAGTGCCGAGAATCTTCTATGATGTTTTAGCGGTCATGTTTGTTCCCAACTTTATCTATAATAAGTACTGTTGCCTCCTGGAGTATTCGCGACGGTAGAGAAATATTTAGTTTAACGTCTTAGCATTGTACGAAGATCCAGCACACAAACAGATAAGTAAGAGGGTGTAGCATTCATAAGAGACACCAAAGTTTTTACGTGGAAAACCCCTAAAAAGGGGGAAAAACCACGGGGCCTGACCCAGTTTGAATGAATCCACTAGTATTTGCAGTCGATTACAAATGAGGCCCTTCCTTCGGAGAAGGCCTTGGATTGATGTAGCAAATCTACATCATATAAATTGCATTACATGGTAGGAGTTACATATACATGTTTATTTGGCCTGAAAGATCGTAGTCGGCAGGAGACCGTAGTCGGCAGGAAACCGAGGAGAGAAAGACTGTTGTTTGTTGATGGAGGTCAGAAGGACCATATTAGGCGACGAAGGCCTGAAGGACCGTAGTCGATAGAAAACTGGGGTCTGAAAGACTGTTGTCTAGTGATGTTGGTCGGATGGACCGTAGTAGGCGACACAGGTCAGAAGGACTGTAGGCGGTAGGAGACAAGGAGTCAGGTGTTAGACCCAGTGTCACTTGGAAGATCGGGTGTTGTTGGTCTGGCCTTGGGTAGGACGTCGGGTCTGAACGTCGGGCCTTAAACAGGATGTCAGGATTGAACATCGGGTCTCAAGCGGGACGTCGAGTCTTCAGCAGGACGTAGGGACTGAACGTCGGGCCTTAAGCGGGACGTCGAGTCTTCAGCAGGACGCAGGGACTGAACGTCGGGCCTTAAGCAGGATGTCGAGTCTTCAACAGGACGTAGGGATTGAACGTCGGGCCTTAAGCAGGACGTCGGGTCTTCAACAAGACGTAGGGATTGAACGTCGGGCCTTAAGCAGGACGTCGGATCTTCAACAGGACGTAGGGACTGAACGTCGGACCTTAAGGCAGTGGTGCAATGAAACTCCGACGAGGCTTTGGTGGTGGTCCGGCGAGGTTCCTGCGGTGGTCCGGCGAAGTTCTTGCGGTGGTCCGGCGGGACTTCTGCGGTGGTCCGACGGTGGTCCGGCAGCCGTCGAGGAGGAGCTTCTTCCTTCTCTTCTCTCCTTCTCTCTCTTGCTTGGGTCCCCTCTCATGAGAAATGAGGCTCTATTTATAGATTTTCTGGAGTGGCATGGCCCGTAAATAGGCGTTAGATCAGGGGCGAATAGGGAGTGGTCGAATGGACGGCCGATATTGAATCCTACGATCGTGCACCGTTCGTTGGACAATTGAAGGCTTTAGTGATGTCGGAATTCTGTGATCTTGGGCTCGTTAGCCATTCGATTCGAGTATAAGCTCGTTAAAATCGGAGACCGTTTGGTAACTCAAATTGCGGTTTGAACCTTCCAAAAGAGCTTCGGGTCCATGATTTGGACCCATTTGGGCTCGGATTCGGTCGAATTTGCTGTCGTTGAGTTCGTATTTCCGAGACGCTCAGTTCGACTATAAGCTTGCTGAAATCGGAGTTTGGGTGCTCTCGAAATTAATTTTTGAAGTTTCCAACTAGCTTTTGCCTCGAGATTCGTGCCCGATCAAGCTAATCTTGTGATGTTGTATCAAGTATCTTACAGTAATTTTTTTGACAATTATATATGCTATATTAATTGGTTTGTGTCCAGATGATAGTAAGAAAAACTTTTATATTTTTATTGTTGTTACATCATCAAAAATTTATCATGACCGGGCACGAATCACGAGACAAAATCAATTAGGAAACTTTCGAAATTAAATTGGGATCATCCGAACTCTAAATTTAGCGAACTTAAAGTCTAACTGAACATCTCAAAAGTACAAACCCGTCGCTAAACTCTCACCTGTCACCGAACTTCTACCCGACGCCATACTTGTGTCTATCGCCAAATTTCTACCCGACGCCGGACTTCCGCCCATCATCGGACTTCTACCCGATGCTGAACTTCTGTTCATCTTCGGACTTCTACCTGACACAGAACTTTCGTCTGTTGGCAGACTTCTGTCCAACGTCGAACTTCTACCCAACGTTGGTCTTCTACCCGACATAGAACTTTCGCCCTCGATGGTTCTACCCGACGTTAGACTTCTTCCCATAGGTGGACTTCCAACCTCTGTCGCCACATAATGGTCTTTCTGGCCACTATCGCCTGCCGACTACAATCCTTCTAACATCTGTCATCAGACAATAATCCTTTTGACCTTCGAGTAGTGTACTTACATATAATCTCAGATAGGTCATACATCTATGATGGATTCTCTCAACCTCTTTTATATAGGTTAATGTCATTGAGCAGCACTCTAACATATAATCTCAGATAGGTCATACATCC
The DNA here is from genome assembly GCF_001605985.2 of Dendrobium catenatum. NCBI lineage: Eukaryota > Viridiplantae > Streptophyta > Magnoliopsida > Asparagales > Orchidaceae > Dendrobium > Dendrobium catenatum. The sequence goes on from NW_021318775.1 coordinate 2,603,104, forward strand.
TTGGTGGATTCTATAGACATCTTCCTTATAGGTTAAAGACATCAAGCAATGCTCTAACATACAATCTCGGATAGGTCATACATACTTGGTGGATTCTCTCGACCTCTTTCATATAGGTTAATGTCATCGAGCATGCTCTGACATGCAACCTCGGATAAGTCATACATTATTGATGGATTCTTTCGACCTCTGATATATAGGTTAACGTCATCGAACAGTACTCAGACATACAATCTTGAATTGGCCATATATCCTTGGTTGATTCTATCGGCTTCTTCCATATAAGATAATATCATCGAGCAGCACTCTGAAATACAACCTTGAATAAGTAATACATCCTTGGTGGATTCTTTAGATCTCTTTCATATATGTTAACATCATCGAGCAGTGCTCTAATATACAATCTCGAATAAATCATATATTCTTGATGGATTCTCTCAACCTTTTTTATATAGTTTAATGTTATCAAACAGTACTTTGGCATATAATCTCAGATAGATGCATTATTTGTGGATTCTCTCAACCTCTTATATATAGGTTAACATCATTTAGCACTGCTCTGACATACAACCTCGGTTAGGTAATACACCCTTGGTAAATTCTCTTGACCTCTTCCATAAATGTTAATGTCATCGAGTAACGCTCTGACATATAATATTGAATAAATCATATATCATTGGTGTATTCTCTCAACATTTTTCATAGAAGTTGATGTCATCGAATAATGCTCTGATAAATAACCTTTTAAAGGTCAAATATCCATTGTGGATTTCTCTTAAGTTATTAACATCATCAATTAATGCTATGAATGAACAACATTCTTTTTAGAAAGATTTCATAAGAGCAAGTGATTGTCATGATAATCAATTATTCAAATACCTTATCAGGCCAAAAAATCTCAAAAGGTATAACTTAGTAGACTTAAAAGCCTCAAAAGGCATATGATAAATTTACTCTGGAGGATAAGTTCACTTCAAGTGAGAAATAAATATTGGGCTTATACATTAATCTCATCTTCATATATAATATCGATGAAGTTACATAGATTCCACATAAGGTTCAAGTATGCATTCATTTTTATAGGAAGCTGGATTTAAAAGTACATTGGTATCATCCGTACAAGTTAATACCATCAATAACAAGCAACTTCAAAAAATTTCAAATATCATTGATGGATGATATTGACTTCTTCTCTACTACACATTAAAGCATTTCTTACAACTTCTTCTTCAAAGAAAGACATCAGACCTCCACTCAGTCGACACTTTTAGTGTGTCACTAGACTAGTGGCAGGGCACACTGCTTTAACTCCTTTTATCATGAATGTCTGATGTATATACACATATGTATGGTTTCACATTGCCTATAGCAGAATGCAACTAGCTAGACTACTATCATCATTAGCCCTTCGTCTAATGTCTGCCATCGGTTGTTTACTTCATATCAACCCTCATCAGCTTCTCGCTCAACTATATATAATAGCGACACACCCTCCAACTATCTCATTAAGCTCTCCGCCCGATCACTGTCATACACGCTTTCACTTGGTCGTTGATCATCATGAGACTTTCGCTCAAACATCATCAAAATCTAAAATCACTACTTCTCCTCCCGGGTACTATTACCGTCAGATCTTCTCAAATCACTATTACATGCAAGAGGCATTTGATCTTTATATGTCAAGGATAGTTTTCATCATGACTACTTCTACATAAAAGAGAGACACTGAAGCTCGATAAGGGATGTCACATATCTCAAATAGTCTAATACCTCTAATATAAGAAGAAGAACATGAGAGAAAAAAAAAAGAGAAAAAAATATCCTTCAACATAAAAGAAGAACACTGGAATTTTATAGGGGATGTCACCTATCTAATATAGTAGAATGCTTCTAATGTTAGAAGAAGATTAGAGGAGAAGAAAAATAAATGAGGAAAAAATTATAACTTCTATACAAGAGATGGACACTGAATTTGTATAGAGGATGTCACTTACAAAAAATAATAGAACACCTCAACTATAAGAAAGTTAGAGGGAAAAGAAAAGAGAATAATGAGTAATTTTTAGCATAATCCAAGGGATATATTTATAAGATGAAAGAGAATTTGCCTCCAAAATCATTCAAAAATTTATAAAAATGATTAAAAAAAAATTAGAAATTTTTTGGACCCACAATTGCTATTTTTAAAATTCTAAAAAAAAAAACTTTTGCGGAGCTCATCCAAAAAAAAAGAGAGAGTATTCAAAGAATAAAATTAAATAAAAAAAAGAATCCCACGTGAAATAAAATAATTTATTCTTAATTGAAGCCGGTTGGCAATGAGCAAACTGCTTGCCCCAAGTGGCACGCCTTTCTAGGCACAGTGGCAATAGGGTGGGATCTCACATACATTTATGATTTCACATAAAGTAATTAAGCTATAATTACAACTTATGAAGTTAGTTTACTATAATAATCGGAGGGAATTGGGTCCATTTCTTCCTCAAAATTCTTAAAAGAAAAAATTGAGAGAATATGCTTTTCTTTTCTGCCTCTCTCAAAGCCTCCGATTATCAAGTCTTTTTTTTTTTTTTTTGGACATTTAGGTCATTTAAGGCAAACTCACACACACAACGCATACACATAGACTCGAACCCTGGACCTCTTAGTTGGAAGCCTAAGCTCTCAACCAATAGGCCAAAAAGAGTTGCGTATAATCTAGGCATCCAATGGAAAAAAAAATTTTAGACGTGATTGCCAATTAAAAATTCTTACTGAGAATGTTTGAAAATCATAAATATTGGCAATGGAATATTTATGACAGAAGATATAATTTATTATTTTTAGATTGAATAAAGTTTAATAAGAAAAAGTTAAGATATATATATATATATATATATCAATGATTGCAAAAGATATCATTCACAATGGAATTTTGAGTTTTAAATATTCAAATTGTCATAAAAAAACAGTGCTGATCGTCTTAGTCAATCTTATCAATGGAGAAAGATTATACCGTTTAAAATATGGTTGTTAGATGTTAGTGGCTGGGGTTTAAAAAAAAGGGTATGGATCGACCACCCATGTGCATTTAAGCTCGATTTCCATCCTGGACAACTCAAACCAGGTGTTTTTAGGCCTCTGCAATCATTTTTTGACTTTCCAGACTTAATTTTGATACTTTTAAAATCAATTTGAGCCTCTACGACCAAGATCGATCAAATTATTTCCAAGTTTCAAATCACATTAAAATTTCTCCAAAGGCTGTGATGATTAATTTCGAACTTATGGAGCTTCGACGTCCAAAAAATAAGGAGCAAATGATATATCATCAAAAAATTATCTTAATCGGGCACGAATCTCTAGGTAAAATCAAGTTGAAAACTTCAAAAATTAAATTGTGGATCATATGAATTTCAATTTCAATAAATTTATAGTCGAACTGAATATCTCAGAAATATGAACTCAATGACACCAAATTCAAGAAAGCCCGGACTTTATTTTAATAGAATAAACTAAACCACATATATAATACATTCCTTCTTACAGGATATATATGCATGCAATCATCTCACTCTTATAAATTTCTGTCAACCTTTTTTTTTTAATTCAAAATAGAGCATCGTATCACTAACCACTTCTCTATATCAATCACAATAGTGGCGGACACTCAGCGACGGCGATTGGCTACACAGCGTCGGCTTTGCGATGGTGCTCCAGCCTTTTAAAGTACTCTGCCTGCCGATTGAGCTCCTCCATTACGGTGATGACGGAATTAGCATACCACACCACTTCTGTTAACAGGGAGGTGGTATTTGCTAATATGAGCACCTCCAGCAAAGTAGAATTGTCCGCAGGAACCAATGCCTTCACTCTATAAATGGCATCCGCCGCCATAGCCAGGTGTTTTCCGGCGGTCGAAGACCACTTCATCTCCTGAATTGAAGAGGCTAACTCAGCCAAACCCTTCCCTATTTCCTTGCTCATTTCTGCACAAGTAGCTTGAACCTTTTGCTTGAATTCCAGGTATGTGGTTGTCTAAGAGGATTATGTATTTGTTTGTAAGAGATGAGTATATGATCTAATAGAATGGGGAAGATTAATAAGCCCTTAATTACCTGTTGGGACTGCTGGAGAGTGGAAATGTATGCATTGTGAGCTTCAATGGAGCAGGCACATTGGCGAGTGTTGACTCCAATTTTTACGTACTGATTCCATGGATGACGAAAGCCAAAACGACCATGACCAGGCTCCCCTCTTCAAAAGTTTACCTGAATTACAATTCAAAAAACATAATCAACCTTGATGTATCATCAAAAATTATCTTGATGGGGTACGAATCTCTAGGCAAAATCAAGTTGGAAACTTCAAAAATTAAATCGGAGATCATATAAATTTTGATTTTAGAAAACTTATAGTCAAACTGTACATCTCAGAAAAACAAACTCAACGACACCAAATTCAACTCAATCTGAGCCTAAATGAGTCAAAATAGAAGACTCGAAGCATACTTAGAAGGGTCAAACCATAATTTGGATTACCAAACGGTTTAAAACATGGCATGCTTATAGTTAAATCAAGCGGCTTGACGAGACAAATCCAGCGAACCCAAGATCATCAAATTTTGACATAATTAAGGAATTCAAATGTCAATAAATGATCAATGATTAAGGGATTCAACATCGGTCGTCTAATCAAACCACTCATAATTCACCCATGATCTTCCTACAATTTACTGTCATGCCACTCTTAGAAAATTATAAATAAACCTCTCATTTCTCATGGAAGCAAGGGAGTAAGAGGAAAAAGGAGGCCCAAGATTAGGAAGAAAAGAAAAAGAAGGAAGAAAGCTCTCTAGCCACCGACTTTTTCTAGACCACCGCGGAACTTCCACTAGGTTTTCTACCGACACCAGAGTTCTGCCGGCTGTAGACTAAGTCCTAAGTTTTGCCCGACCGCCAACTAACGTCGAAGCTCTACCCGGCCGCCAACTTTTGTCAGACTTCAACCCGACGCTGATGTTTTGCCCTTCTCCTGACATCTTCTCGTCACCAAACTTTCAACGGAATTCTACCCGATGTCAAACTTCCACCCATCGTCGAACTTTCACCCATCAATGGACTTCCGCTCTTTGTCAAATTTCTACACGATGATGGACTTCCGCATGTCTCCGTGACGCAGGAGCTGAAGATGGGCGTGAGCAGATTAACGGAAACGACTTCAGGGAGCTGGTAGGTTGGCTGTTTGTTTGCTTATAGGTTTTTCTGTAAAAAAATCTTCCCTGTAAATGTTTTTGAGCTGCGCCTATTTAAAGGCTGAATTGTATTGTTTCAATAGTTTTTGGCTTTTAGAGAAATAAATCAATCTGAGTTACCTCCAGAGTTCAAGAACTCTGTTTTCCTTTTGTTTTGTATCCGGTGGCCTTTTAGCTTCGGTGGTGGTTTGTTTCTTCGCTCAGTGCGACGACTTAGTAAGCTTCCGATTTCATTTTCGACGACGTGATTCGCTTCCGGTTTCATTTTGTATCAGAGCTCCAGTCATGCCTCCTCGTCGAAATCAACAACGTCCGGTACAGGAGGTTGTAGTAGAAGACCTGCAAAGAGAAATACAGAGGTTGCAACAAAGACTAGAACAGTATGAACGACGAGATGAAGGCGGGCAGCAAGAAGGAGGAGAAGAGGTACCCCCTTTTTTTCATACTTCATCCAGTGAAGAAGAAGGAGCGCAGAGAGCATAGGGTCGCACAAGAAGAACCTTCCGGGATGATGGTGGAATTAAAATCGAATTACCTGATTTTGAGGGAAGATTAGATCCGGATGAATTCTTGAATTGGCTTCATACAGTGGAAAGAATCTTGGAGTTTAAGGAGATACACCCAGAGCGCATTGTAAAACTTGTGGCTATCAAGTTAAAGAAGAATGTGTGAGACCTCGTTCCTTTGCTGTAGCTGTAGCTGCTGGGAAAAGTGATTTTTTTCCCAGGATCGTCCGGGACAATTTGAGATCGTCCAGGCCGATCTGCACTGTAGAAAATATCGGCCTGAAGATAGTTCTGGGAACCGTCCAAGACGATTTTTCTGGTCTGATCGTCCCGGGACGATGTGGCGATCGGCCGGACCGATCAGACAAATGATATAAGAAAATGAGCTTGTTTTGAGGAGAGAGAAAACATTTTATAAAATCAGATATTTTGAGGAGAGAGAAAGGGCGGAAAAGCAAAGGAAGAAGTCCAATTTCGGGGCCCGCGGAGCTATTTTCGTCGTTCGTTGCTGTTGGATATTTTGTTTGTCTCGCTGTAAGGACTCCGAACCCTATTTCTGTTTTCAAAGATTTTGAGATTTTGCAAAATGGTGCTCAGATTTGTGTTTTTGTAAGTGATTTTCGTACCCGGTTTGGTACTGGCAAAGATTTCACCGCGTAACTTTTGGTATGTTGTAGACGTGATTATTCTGCACGTTTTGATTATTTTCTGGCAGATTTCGTCCGGTTCGTTTTGGTTCTACGGAGTTTTATTTTGACTGCAATTTATTATGATGTCCGAACTGGTTTGAGCAGTAGGAGAACAGTCTTATAATGTTGCTGTGCACGTTCTGTATTAATTTGGTGAATTGTAATTTTGGGAGATTTTTGTGTAAATTTGACCGACTGCCGTTACTCTGCCCGATTTTCGTACGATTTCTAATTTGGTTGAAATTGATAGATTGAATTGATATGCATATAACTATTGATATGATC